>NC_060907.1:15053491-15198491 GCF_014805685.1 Silurus meridionalis
TATATGTAACATTGTTATATATTATATATAACATAATCAAAATACTTTGGTAAACACTAAAGCGATGATGGTGAGCAGTGTGTAAGATGTAATAATTTCTCCCCCTTTCTATTCGGCGCTGCATCATTTATTTTTTTGCAGATGTTAAGTAGAATAATTCAGCTTTACTATATGGACAATTGCATTGGGACACCTGACTTTGACGATGTTGTTGGTATGCAGTAGCATTAAATAGTTCCTTCACTCGAACTTGGAGACCCAAACCTGTTCCGGCATGACACGGTCCCTGTGCACAAAGCCAGCGCCATAAGGATATGCTTTGCGTGGGTTGGAGTGGGAGATCTGCTACTAGATACACCTCATGTTGCGGAAATGTTTTTACGAGTTCCTTTAAAGACTTGATGAACTTGTACTATAAATGTTGTAACAAAAAGCATTTGTAGAAAGATTTTCACATGAACAATCCTGGTGTCAGATTGAACAGTTTATGATTAATGTTAATTGGATTAGTAATTAGAAAGTAATTGTTTGCTCAGGGTGGTCCTACCAGCTACAGTAGAAACCACATACTGTACAGGGCCCTCTATTAATATTGGCAGCATTTGCAAATATGAGTGACGAATTCTGTGGAAAAAATGGTTTTAACTGCTTACACTTTATCTTTTTTTTTTTTTCTGTTGTTTATTATTAGATCATTAGACTTCACATAAATTTTCTTCTCATGAAACAATAGGAAATTCATATGTTGTTAAATATGTGGCACAGTTATTGTCACCATTTTATTCATCTTTCTGTTCCAAGATAACAGCTCAGAGTCTTCTATAATACCTGATGAGGTTGCAGAATACATGGCAAGGGATCTGAGACCTTTCCTCCATGCAGAATCTTCTCAACATTCCTTCTAGTTTACTGGGACATTTTTATGATCGACAGAAATTGACTTGCTTTAGCCTGTTTTTGTTTAGTTTTGTTTTGTCATTTACTATTTGTGTGACATTAAAACAACACACATCACAGCTTTATTCCTTGGTCTTACCCATTGTGATGAACGACTAAAGGAATTTGGCGTATGTGTTATCTCGGGTTTCTACCCCTGCGAGTCACGGTTGGACAATTTCTCGTTCCTAGTCGCCAGGTGTACTAAAAGAAATGTGATATATCAATGGAAATATACTTTAAATGTGTTTTACTCAGAAATTTATAGCAGTGCCAATAAATGTGGCACATATATACAAGTTAAATCTGTTTCGTGTTTGCTTTTGTTTGATATCCATGAGTGTTTTTGTGAACAAAATATTACAAGTTTAAACAATGAAGACATTTTTAACAGCCTTTGCTCATGTTTATTATGGGTGCCAGTATTAGCCATTTGTGTTTTAATTCAGATGTAGACACCTAAAGTTTTCATG
This sequence comes from Silurus meridionalis, assembly GCF_014805685.1. Taxonomy (NCBI): domain Eukaryota; kingdom Metazoa; phylum Chordata; class Actinopteri; order Siluriformes; family Siluridae; genus Silurus; species Silurus meridionalis. The sequence goes on from NC_060907.1 coordinate 15,054,901, forward strand.
TAAATAACATCTTTCCTCCCAGGTCCAAGTGTCTCAATCTTAACTCTCTGTAGCTTTTGATGCATTGTCCTAGTTGCTATAACAAGAGCTTGCGAAATAACATTTTATGCAATACACCACATGCTAATGTTTCACGTTTGCCACATGCAGATAAAAATGTCTCCAGTAGAGGGCAGGCATCCAGAGCTTCACTGTTTAGCCTTGTTTTTTTATTTTTTTGTTCTAACATCCAGATGTTAGCTAGTAGAGATATGGTTCACTCAATTGTGTTTCTGATGCACGTACCAATATCTGCTTTCTCCGTCAGGTGCCGTGGTGTCTCTGGTGACTCTCCATCCAACCAGCATTAAGCAGATGATGCCTAAAGCAGTCGGTGCCTCTGGCGTTAACATGCTTTCACATGTGGTAAGAAATCTGAGGGTCATCACCATTCAGGGTATCTGCACCACACGTCTTGTATGTGTCTCTGACTATGTGATAGGACTTTCCATTCCCAAATTAAACCATGCTTACCTCCACCAGAGCTCCTTTCCCTTTCTCAGGTTCTACCCATTCTTTACTTATGGCCAGGGCTCTTTTTATTACTACTTTGTCCTCTAATGAGATTTTCCCATCCTTTCTGTGAATATTGTTCGGAGCACAAGAGCGACCAAATCCTCCATTAACATTAAACGAGGTGACCTGCAAGAGTTCCACTTAAGCTGATCACAGAAGTTTGGAGTCAGCAGGATTAGAGCGCAAATCGTCGCGATCATCCAATTAAACACCTAAACTTTCAGCCAGATCTGGGTGGGAGGTGGACACTGGGATTTTGTTGGTTATCACTTTGACTTTGTCTCACTAACATAAATGATACAATGATGCTGTGAGGTTTTCGGAAGCTTGCAAGATTTACACAATGTTTTTTATTTTTATTAGTTTGTTTTTAAGCAGCTTAGGGGGGGGTTGTTGTTGTTCGGCAACCTGAAACAAGAAGTTGGAATGCGATTTAGATTACCTTTGTGTTTGGTCAGAAATTTTTCCTTGACTGAATCTCAGAATTAAAGTAATCTGATTTTTAACTGAGTAGGGGAAAAAAAAAAGATTAAATTATGGATGACAATGTTGCTAAATTCAGAGTAACAAATGGCAACAAGTCATGCTTTCTGCCTATTACTTACTTTAAACTAACAACATGTGCCATGCAGAAATGTTGTTATATTCGATTTAATCTTGCCTGGCCATGTTCCAGAAACAACACTGTAAGAAGCCGGTTTAACAAACACTAATTAGAAAAAAATGCGAAATTGTTTCAGCTGAATGTTGCATGTTGTTGGGTGTAAGTTTCTTCCGTTTGTAATTAGATCAGGTTATTACAATGGCTGATGCTGTTGCACTGTGATTGTAAAATATAATTTTATAATAAAGATTAAAAGTTTATAAGATGAGATTAATAAATCTTGCTTCTGTGTACCACCACAATGGATTTAAAATTAATCAAAATCTATTTGAAGTGTATTAGGAATTTAATTAACTGTTTAGGAATTAGTTATTTTTTACATTTAAATTTTTATAGTTTCGAAAATTTAAATAAACAGAAAGGCTGAGAATGCCTGCCCGGTTCTCAAACAAGCTTATTTGGTTAGATGAAAACACTTTTACTATAATTATTAGAAGAGAAAACGAAAAGGAAGGGCTTATGATCCAATACATACCATATGCGTTATTGCATGGGAATGTATGGCCAGTAGAACTGTTTTTTTTTTTTTTTTTTTTTTTTTTTTCTTGCCTTCCTTCTTTCTGCCTTTCTTCCCTTTCATCTTTTTTTCCTTTCATCCTCTTTCTTTCTTCTTTCCATCTTCGTTTCCTACCATCTTTTTAATTCCTTCCTTCATTCCATCTTTTTCTCTTGTTCTCTTTCTTTGTCCTTCCTTCCATCTTCCTTTCTCTTTTTTTTTTGTTCTCTTTTGTTTGCTTTCTTTCTGTCCTTCCTTCCATCTTTCTTCTTTTCTCTTTTTTTTTTTTTTTTGTTCTCTTTCTTTTGTGACACTGATATTTGCAGGAGTTGCAATGTATGGCGCAATACTTTGCAGGAACAGAAAACTGATAAACAAAAAAAAAAAAACACAAGCAAGTATGCTTTGTATTTACTGAAAACAAAACTAAAAATGGAAAGACATCTTGAAAAGCTTCATCCATTTTGGTGCCGTATAGAAGCAATACACATGGACCAGATTTGATTTAGTAGTAAATGGCAAAATTTCCCCATGTGAAGGTTTTTTTTACAAATTTAATGGGAATCTCACTTCTTCATTAGTGTGTGATTAGCATTTGGTCGATGCTGTTATTTTATTGTCATATGAAGTGTCACAGCAATGTAATAATAGGGTTTTTCAACCTTTGGAAAGTGAAGGTACATTTGTATAATCTGTATGTGTAGGTGATTGGCACTCCTCAGAGGCCTACTGCTCCAGCTAGTGCTGCTCTGTTAACCAGCCCCAGAACACCTAGTGCTCAGTTCCTCACACCACAGACACACACACGAGAGGCTTCACCGTGGTCCAGTGGGTAAGTCATGTGTACTCTGTCATCTCTCTGGATCTCAGCAGGATATTAGCATTCGCACCACTTTGTCTCAGTCCCCATAGTGTCCTCGTGCTGTATCAGAGGCACCTTTCATTAGCAGCGGTGATTACCTGCAGGTTCACCGTTTAACACTTTCTTTGTAATGTTTAATATAACTTTAATAGTATACACCTGACCACAAGATCTGCTTTTTAAACATCCCATTCCACATTTAGTCCCTTTTTTGCTTTTATGATAACCTCCACTCTTCTGGGAAGATGTTCCACTAGATTTTGGAGTGTTCTGGGGTGCATAGAGTGTTTAATAGAGTTAAGAGCTCTGTAGCATGCTGCGCAAGATCTTTCACTCCCACCCATTCAAAACATCTTCATTTGTGTACGGGGGCCAGTGTCATGCTGGTTTGCTTATCTTAGTACGAGTGTATAAGATCTTATACAATTGTGTGCCTCCAACACTGTGGTAACGGTAGAGAAAAAACCTCACAACTGGAAAAAGTCAGGTGTCCCTCCTTTTTTCAACCTCCTTATTAATGCTTCTTAAAAAATTTATCATGCAGTTCAAGCATTACACAAATAATGCAAACGTGCATCATTTTATACGTTTTTGAGATATATATTTTTTTCCCCTGAATATTTTACTCACTAAATACAACCCATGAATTTCATTACTTATTCACAATTTTAGATTCAATCAAATTTAATTTAACCTATTAAAACTAATTAAGTGCACAAGCATACATGCAAAACGTTAATTGTCAAAAAAACTGCAATATGTAAACCACAAAGCCCCTGGTTATAAATCACAGGTTCTAGTCTAAAGTATAATTAGATATGTATGGTATAATCCAGGATGACCATTTTGTCAATAAAGAAAAGCAAACAAAACTCTATTTGCTCAGCATATTATAGATTAAATTTCAGTACCTAAACTTGTATCTATGAAAATAATAATCATTCCTGCTGGTGCTAAAAAAGCAGGATAATCTTTTACACTAAAGGGTATATAGTGATTTAGTAGTGATAGTCATTGTTTTTTGCAACAAAAAAAAATTTACTACCGGTATGTTTCCCAACAGACGCAGCAGTAGAAGAGGGGAGAAGAATGGAAAAGGCTTGAGACATTTCTCCATGAAGGTGTGCGAGAAGGTTCAGAAGAAAGGTGTAACTTCCTATAATGAGGTCGCAGATGAGCTGGTGACCGAGCTAAGTTCAGGAGACAACATCTCTCCTAACGAATCAGTAAGTTCTCACCATTGACGTGTACACCTGCCTTTTTTTTTTTTATTGTAGTTTTCCAGTGTTAAAATAAAATTCATGCAACTAGGAGATTGGAGCTTCAGTTTTATTTAATTTATTTAACTATTTAATTACACTTTTGATGACTTGCTACTCGGATTGATATTAGGATGATATTTCAGTTCTAGTAGCAACTTCTAAAAAGAAATGATTTCCTTAAACCTCTTTTTTGGTCTATATTTTATGTTTTCCAAAGTAGTAGAACCGCAGTAGTAATCTTTCTGATTGTCTTTGCTTTGTTTACTGATAGCACGTGTATGACCAGAAGAACATTCGGAGACGGGTATATGATGCACTAAACGTCCTAATGGCGATGAACATCATCTCCAAAGACAAGAAGGAAATCAAATGGATCGGCTTCCCAACCAATTCCGCTCAAGAGTGCAAGGACCTGGAGGTTAGAAACTTATACTGTAATATATTGGTTTTTGTTTTCAGTGCACTCCAAAGGCTTTTTAGAGTCAAAACATGCACCTATCAGCCATAACATTTAAAACCACCTGCTTAATATTGTGTAGTTCCTCTGCCAATACGGCTCTGACTTGTCAAGGCATGGACTCAACAAGCCCTATGAAGGTGTGCTTTGGTATGTGGCATCAAGTCATAAGCAGTAGATACTTTAAGGCCTGTAAGTGGTAAGGTGGGCCCTCCAGGAATCTGAATTGTTTGTCCTGGCACATCCCACAGATGCTCGATCGGACTGAGATCTGGGAAATAAGCGGGCCAAGTCAACCCCTTGAACCCTTTCGTATTGTCATTAAGAGTAGTACTTGGTCATCTGTGCTTAGGCCAGTGTCAGAACATTGCTCCAAACTTCACAGTGTTCTGCTAGCTTGTTTTCTCACCAGAGTGCATCCTAGTGTCATTTCTTCCCCAGTTAGGCGACACACAGACGTCCACGTGTCAGCAGTCTGTTACATGGCCTCACGACTACGGGCTGCATTTGATCTTCACTGCACACCTCAACAACGTTTAACTCTAACGAACGGACATCCGGTGCCACCCAGATGAGGACGGGTTTCTTCTTGAGTCTGGTTCCTCTCAAGGTTTCATCATGCCATCCATGCCACGTTCACCATCGACTCATCAGGGACAAGTGTACACTTATAAAGAAACCTATTCATTCTTTATTGTCCTCATTTTACCTGACCAGGTCACATTTTTTGCATTGTTCTTCGGTCCAGTTTTTATTCGCACATGCTCAATGTTGGACAGGAATAAACCTGGCCTCTCTGAAGACCCCTTGAACACTTCTGGCTTTCGGATCAATTATATCAGTCCTGCTGGTTAATGCCATGCTTCTATTATAAGTGGTAAAGTTGCACAGTTCCTTCCTGAAACGATGCCCCACCTCTGCCTACAGGCTCCTCAAATCCTCTACATGTTTGGAAGTACATATATTTGTCTGAGCAATTTTTTTTTCTGTTATGAAGATGAGCAAAAGCGCACACAGGAGTCGCCCAGCACAGAACCGAACCCCGAACATGAATGAACTGACAGCCAAGAAACAATGCCAAGCGTCCTGTCAGGCAAACGTGCATAAGAGCAGAATGTTGTTAAATGTTTGGCCCGCTACATAGACCGGGGGTGTCCTAACTTTTACACAAAGGTCAGATGTGGGTGCAGGTTTTCATTCCAACCAATCAAAACCAATTTCGCTCCCCATGGCCTTGGGTGTCCATTAACAGTAAAATGTTTTTTGTTTTTTTTTGGGACCAAACTGACCAAAACTAGAAACTCCCCAGAAGACCTGCTCTGTCTCAGCCATCACAATTGGGAGCAGTCAAAGTTTCTAATACAGACTAGATATTTAAACTTGCTCAGTTTTTAGATCTCATTGTTTACTCCTGCACCATGATGCCAAGTGACGTCAGGTGCCACTGATACAAGATAACATTGGTTGTTTTTCATGTCTGCAGTCTTGATGGAAAGGCTGGTCTGTGTATATTGTGAGCGTCTTATGATTTGAAGACAATTTAAAACGAACAAATGGTTTCTTCATTTGCTTTTATCAGCAGACGCTTGCATGTAATAAATAGGATTTAGGTTTATCTGACTGGAATGCGTGGAGGGGGCACAAACATTTGCACACAACCGTACATCCCGGGGGTTGGGATTAGTGGTTATAATTTGAATACAATCAGAACATCAATCAAGGTTAATTATTTAATTTATAAATAAATGATCTGTTGTTGATTTTGAGTGTTTTTCTTTCTTAAAAGGCTGAACGCCAGAGACGACTTGAAAGAATCAAACAGAAACAGTCTCAGCTTCAAGAGCTTATATTACAGGTACACACACACACACACACACACACACACACACACACACACACACACGGGTATTAGCATGTTCATTTAAACCATTAGACTGTTACAGCTTATAATCACAAACCTTTCTTTTTAACATTTGGGGGGAAAAATGCATTCAGCAAATAGCTTTCAAGCGCCTGGTACAAAGGAATCGCGAGGCAGAGCAGAAGAATCACAGGCCTCCTCCCAACACAGTCATCCACCTCCCCTTCATCATAGTGAACACCAGCAAGAAGACAGTCATCGACTGCAGCATTTCAAATGACAAGTAAGTCTCATTCTGCCCTGTTCTCCTGCTTTCCCAACGTTCCTCAACCATGCTCGGGCTAAATTTGTCGTCTTTTACAGGTTCGAGTACCTGTTCAACTTCGACAACATGTTCGAGATCCACGATGACATTGAGGTGCTGAAGCGCATGGGCATGGCGTTCGGGCTCGAGTCGGGCAAATGCACGTCGGAAAATCTAAAGATAGCCCGGACCCTTATACCTAAAGCTATGGAGCCCTTTGTAACAGGTCAGAACACAAACACGAGGTTGAGAGCTCTAAATTGCAATAAAAGGTTTATAAAAAGCTTTAATGAAGTACTTCATTAATCAACATCGGTTCGTTCATGACTAGGGTTGCAACGGGTCGGGGACAGTTCTAGTAAATTCCTGGAAACTTTATTTGGGGAATTTTTATATTCCAAGTTGGAAATTTGCCAGTAATTTATCGGATTTTATTGGAATTAATTAGAGGCTTTGCGTAAATCTATATAAACTTAATCATATACAAACATATAAACATTTTCTTTGGTCATAAGCTGACATGCATGCAAACCAATACAGATTTGAATCAGTCAAAAATGTTTGTTTTATTGTATAATTTTGTTGAACGATAGCTTACACACAACACTAGGAAGTAAAAAATTGTGTAATATTTATGTGAATACTTGCTAAGATGGACAATCTTTCCAGGACATTTGTGATTTGTTCTGTTTGTCATGCTCTGTTTATTCATTGGCATTGATTGATCTCCTTCTCCCCTTCAAAATTGTTTGCTTTTGTCTCATAGACAGCTCTCACGTCTTCATGTTGGTTTATCCTTATTAACAAGAAATGCGGAATAAAAGCAGAAATTAAACCAAAAGTAGATATTCGGAGCTACCGATTGTTTAAACCATTAACCTTAGATGACAAACCTGAGCACCAAGAAACGTCTGTCAGTCACATGTTCCTCTAGACCAGGGGTCACCAACATGGTGCCTTTTCTAAAAAAAAATAGCTCACCATAGCGCCACTTACCAGTGAGCTGCATCTAATTGTTTTGTTGCTATTCTTTTTTAAAATCCGTCACGGATAGACCAAGAGTCGGAAACCAGGGTATGGTTAAACACCTTGTCTTTATTTAATCTGAACATATACAAGGCAGAGGCTTGAGGAGAAATAAAGGGGAAAGGTAATTGGGAACAGGTGATTAGAGCAGAGAGAGGCTGATGAGAGTTAGAGCTTCGGAGGGAGGCGTCACACTTGCATTGGTGTGAATTTAAAAATGTTAAATATTAAATAATATTAAAATATAGATGACTAGATATAGATGAATATTATAAATAATAACATATAATTAAAGGTAAATTTAGCAAATTTATTTCAGAAGTGTGTATCAAACTGGTAGCCCTTCACATTAATTGGTACCCAAGAAGTAGCTCTCAGTTTCAAAAAGGTGCTCTAGACAGAGATAGTTATTGTGGAAAAGAACATCCATAAAACTTATATTAAATGTATTTTTTTTCCCAGATAGATTAGATAGACTTCTATACTAAACCTAGACACAATTTAAAATTGCCTTACCTCTGTAAATATGTATGACTAGGATTTGATTTGGATGGATAATAGATGGATGGCTAGAAATGGAATTGGATGGCTGGATTTATAGCTAAATAGGTAGATCGCTTGATAGCTGAATGGTAAATCACTAATGGGCGAATGCATGGATGGGGACAAATTTACAATTGTAAAGAACAATCTTATTTGACCTTTAACACATGGGAGGATGGATGGATGGATGGACTTCTATACTAAACCTAGACACAACTTTAGACTGCAAATGTATCTCTGTAGAGATGGATGGAAATTGAATTGGATGTATAAAAGATGGATGGATGGATAGAAGGATGAATTGAATTGGATGGATAGCTGAATAGGTAGATCGCTAATAGGTGTATACATGGATAGGGACTAACGTACAATTATAAAGAACTATCTTGTTCGTTCTTTTATTAACATTACGTGGCTTGACCGATAGATCGAACAATGGATAGATTGATGAATGACATATGGTGTGAATTCTTGCACAGCGGTATGAATGAATAAAACAAATCTTATTTGATCTGTTTGTGTAGATATGGCACAGGGAGTCCACAGACAGATTAATGGAGGCTTTTCTCATACAAACAGGTGAGTTCCTCTGCCATTCATCTAAATTCCTTTTGGAAATAGAAACATATTGTGGGTAAACAATCTCCAATTAGAGTTACTAAACACACTAAACAAAAATGTTATTTCTCACGGACTGTGTCTAAAATTTAGGCAAATGTGAGTACGATTTGCACAATTTATTAGTGTTGGAAAAAAAACACAAAACCTGTTAAGCATCAATTAGTGGATTGAATTAACACATAGTACAGATTCAAAACATTTTTATAATATGCTCGAGTTGGATTGATCAGGATCAGTTGTGCCAGCTGTAATTAAAAAGGCAGTTTTAACGTTACCGTTTCCATAGTAACAAGGACTTGCAATGATAAGTGTTGTAGAGGTGTATCTTAGTTTAGTAATAAAGCACAGAACAAAAACATCTCTTTAAGAAAGTGAGAAGAGAAAATGATTGTTTACAGCTATAACATTGTTGTGTTTACAGAAACCAGCTATTCACAAGAACAACAAACAAACAGTAAACAATAAACACAAAAAGTACATTGACGTTCGTTATTAAGCAGCAGGCGAGTAACGGCGTGTCTCGTACTGATGTTGTTCTCATTCGCAGTGATAACGGTGCCGTTGCGACCATGGCCTCAAGCTCCAACAGCTCGTGCCACGGCAGCTCTCGCGACACTCCGGCGTCCTTCCTGGAGGACGAGGAGGAGGATGAAGATGACGATGATGAGGACTTCGACGATGACGACGATGAAGATTAATTCGCTCACCATTGCCTCATTCAGCGAGTTTATAGATGTGGGTGGGGCGAGATGTCAGTTTTGAAGAGAGGTCTCTGTTCTTCTGGAAGCTCTAAAATGCCCCTTGTGCTCGTACGTTCTAACGAGCAGCTGCCTTGTAAAAAAAAAACCCCAGTGGTGCTGTGGAGAAATTTTTTATACAGTGTTTTGTTACCAAACACCCCCCCCAAATCCCATATACACACACACACACACACACACACACACTCCTCACTATTTATAATTCTTTCAAAACACTCGGACATTGAGACCTAATGCTCATGTGATCTGCTTATAATGTCTTCACTGTGACCATCTACATAAAATCTATGTTCATCTCCTGCCCAAAGATTCATGAATTGAAATATTGTTTGATTTTTCTAGTTGTTCTCCTACTACTTTTCATACAGGCAACTATTTTTCTTACCTTAGGTGGTTTTTTTTTTTTTTTTTTTTTTTAAATCTAAATTTCACTAAGCGTCACATAATAATTTGTGTTTGTCATTTCAAAGGCAGTGTGTCGTTAAAATTTCTTCTTTGTAATTTCCTCCCCCAATTATTTTTTGAAAGAAGAACGAATAACTTAGAGATAATATACATTTTATATGGTTTTATATGGACGTGACGTTCTTTAGTTTTCCTCTGTGTTTGTGTCAACGCTAAATAAAAAAAACAAACAAAAAAAAACTTTTCAGGAAGGGCTAAGAAGAGCATGAGGTATTTGCAATCTTTTTATTCATATCTTTATTTTTAAGACTTAACCGTGTGTTTGATTTAACTTACAATCCATTTAAATTAAAATGTCTTTTGGACGAGTAAATACAACCCGTACTATTTTTGTTTATTCTGTAAGATTGTAACTAATACAAAGGCTGATTTTCAAAGCAAGTTTGTTGTTCTTGATTCGTACAGAAATGAAGTGGAAAAATATCAATGGAAAAAAAGCACACCTATAATTGAACATGAACATGGCTAACTGAAAGCCTTTAAATGAAAAATCACTTTTCCTTCATAGGGATCGTAGAAGTTCTGATAGGCGATGTTGTTGGCCATCAACCTGCACTGGATCACCGCATGCCTCTGGTTAACCAGGTCGAATTTTACAGCCACCAGCGGATTCACGTAGGTTGGCTAGATGAGAACGGAATACACAGTATACAGATAAACCTATAAATCTAGCGGAACATCTTCCCAGGAAAGTGGAAATCATTATTAACAGTAAAATGAGGACTAAATGTGCAATATTTAAATCTTAATAGTCAGGTGTCCACAAACGTTTGTCCTTTAGTGTACATGTCTATGAAAGAGGAGAATAGATGTTAAAGGTGCAGTACCTGGGCCAGCTTGCCATAATATGGAAAGTATGAAAGGTCGAGAGATCCATTAACAGGGTAGTATGTGTAGCCTTGAACATTATCTTCACCTTCCTGTAAACACACACATATTTCACATTCAGCTTTTTGCTGATATCAGTGATCGACATCTGCGATCCACACTCACCAGGACTGTGCAGTTCACATACGGAGCACTTCCCGTCCCGTTGTTTGGCAGGAAGTTGATGACCTGAGAAGAACAATGAGCTATTACTTCAAATATACCGATCAGCCTTTGGATCGTTCTTCCATAACCCTGTCTTACCCTGTTCATCTTGATGATTACACATGGCTGGCTGGTGTTGTAGCCAAATGTGTGGTCATCAAGGCCAGAACAGCTTCCCAGCGTGCTTTGGTAGAAAGGACAAGACCACTTGGTATGTTTCGGAGCGTTGAACTTGTGTTGGAAGAAGTACTTGCCTGTTGTACAGTTATAATGATTGCATTGTGACTGTTTGGTGTCGTTGTATGCTGAAATAGGAGCGGGAGGGAAAAGAAATTAATCGTACAACCGTTAATTTTTGCAATTGATATATGCAGAGGAGATACGTACGTATAAGGAAGTCCTGAAGAATCTTGGACATCTTCATCCAGTCTTTCTTATCTGACATATTGTAGCTGATCTCTAGAACTTCATCATTGTATGTGTCCGGCCAGACCATTACACCTATGATATAGTATACGAGACAGTGTGAAAGCTGTGTGTGTGTGAATACATATATATATATATATATATATATATATATATATATATATATATATATATATATATATATATATATATATATATATATATATACACACATCGCAATGAAAAGCGGCTTTATTAACCTGGCGATTTTAATCGGTCCTGATAATCTGGGGTGTATGGGTCCAGTGTGTACATGAGCACGTAGATGGCCAGGGAAAACAAGCTCGTCATCACCACGTAGAATGCGGCGTAATACAGGCTGATGTACACTGAAATACAGAGGTCAAAAAATGCGTGTGTGAAAGTCTAGTATGCACTACATTGAGCTTATTGAGCACGAAAAATTCTTGATCTCGATCTGCAAATAATTGTTTCGCTCCGTCTTATCTGTCAAAAGTAAATATATCACGTTTCTCACAAGGGCACCACAAAGTCAGATGAAGCTCGTGGGTTGTGCTTGTCTGTGCTAATTGCATTTTAGAAAATGTGCAGAGTTCAAGAAAGGCATATTCAAGATTTGTTCAAGAAGTTCCTTATTCAGTTCTGTGTATGTTAATTCTATTTTTGTCACACAGTTGGAGAAACGAATGTCACCGCATGATGTACTGTATATAAATTGAATAAAAAAAAAAAATCATAATAATTTGGCCAAAGAAAACTGCAACAGTGCAGCGGTTTCAATAAAGCTGAGTTTCCATATTTTATTTTAAAATCAACCCAAGGTAACAGTATCTTAACTCGAGTTTTTCCAATTCTTTTGAGTTGAATAGTTGTTTAGTTTTTTTATGAAAAACTTTCTACAACACTACAAATAGTTTTTAAAAACAAATTTTCTAATTTTCCCTAGTAAAAGATGCATCAGTTTTCCATTTTTCATACATCAGAAAAAAACTTTTTTATTGAATGAGGGAAATTGAAACTCTCAACTTTTATTAATATTTAAAGGACCAAGTGCAGCTTCACTTGAAAGAATTTGCCAAACTTACCCCATCTTTCCGGCGTTCTTCCCATGATTTTCCCTTCATCGGAATTCCAAACAAAATGACCAAAGTCTTGACACCTCTGGCCACAGGTTCTCTTTTCCTTCAGAGTAGCCATTGTAAAACACTTGAATAGGGGATACTGCTGTAGTTTACAGAAAATCTAACCAAACTGTTGCTTTTCCAAATGATTCAGAAAGTTGTCCTCTTCCTCCAGGACTACCTTGGATTCCTTTGGATTGCTCCGTGTTGTCTGGACACGAGGGTTGTTCTCCTATCACACATGTTTTTATATGTGGTGATAAGCACACAATTATCATGCATCACTCTGGGCAGGACTAACCACTCGCATGTATTCTCAATCGAAATTTCATTGTGGTCACCTTGAAGTGGCCACCTTGGATAAGGCCATAAGATCTCGCCTTGAGTTTGAGTAAGTTCTTGGTACCTTATCACAGGTAGTAGAACTCAGAACACCTCAGAGATAAACTGTTTGGTTACACTGTTAACATTGACCACTTGAAGTAAAAGCCAAGTTTTTTTTGCTCCTCACTGTAAGTTTTAATCACTTAAACACTGAGTATTTGGCCTGAAATTGAGAAAGAAGCTTAGTTACAAGAGACTTTGTAACCCCAAAGATAATCTTCTCTAGGGGTCAAGTGTGCCTAATAAAGGCCAAATTGTGTTGGGAAGTAATGTCCCAAAGCATTTCTGATCCCATTGACCACCAAACCTTATTGCTGTCCAATTTATAGTGAAATGATTCGACACACATGTTAATTGTTTGAAAGTTGAGTCCTCAAGGGTTAACATGAGGAAGGTATTATGGAGTTAGGAGATAAGGGCTTTATGAAAGGTGATGAGACTGGCAGATCTGCTTGTGAGAGAGTCTGTGCCTTTAGGGCTTAGACTTTCATGTTATTGTCTGACCCAAGCTGGTTTCTCTGGACACTTTCTCTTCCGGGATCCTTCAAGTCACAGTTTTCCCGGGATCCTGAGTCCCCTGGATATTGATGTCTGATTATCCAATCTACTTCCCTTTTGTCTCCTTTATTGGCACGTTGTCTATTTGGAGAGAATTGCATAAAAGCATTTTTTCTGCTCAATTAATTGCATTTTCATCCAATCAAGTCCACCCATTGATTTAACATCATGGATATTGGTGGTCTTACAACGGTGGTAGCCAATTCGGCATACATCTCGGCTCGGGGAAGCTTTGATGGCTCTGCAAACCCAGCAGCAAATCGGGAAAAGAAGTATCATTCCATGCTCAAACTCCCTCACATCACAGTATGCGAGGGCCTTCAGGAGACATTGGACCTCCAGTTTAACAGCATCTGCGTGGAACAACCCATCGGCAAGCGCCTGTTCCGGGAATACCTAGAATCGACTAATGAATACAAGGGGCCCTGTCGCCTATGGAAGGATGTGGAGGAATATGACACTGCCGAGGACAAGGATCGGGTCAGCAAGGCTTCCAAGATTCTCCAACGCTACATGGACCCTGCAGCCAAATATTTCTGTCCCTTTCTGCCCGAAAATGACATCACCAAGGTGAAAGAGCGCCATGGGAATGCGTCCGATGACTTGTTTGTTGACATTCTAGCCTGTGTTCTTGATTTCCTTAAGGAGGTCCCATATACCTTCTACCTGGAAACCATGTACTTTAAGAGGTTCCTGCAGTGGAAGTGGCTGGAGATGCAGCCTATAGGTGAGGACTGGTTCCTGGACTTCCGTGTGCTTGGCAAGGGTGGTTTCGGCGAGGTGTCTGCCTGCCAGATGAGGGCTACGGGAAAGATGTACGCCTGCAAGAAGCTGAACAAAAAAAGGCTAAAGAAGAGGAAAGGCTATGAGGTAAGAATCGTATCGAGCAAATAGCTTGTCAGGTCCTCACAACATGGTCAGAAAAACACCAAACGTCAAAATGACCTGGTATAAGAATCGGTGTTTAACAAAATAATAAACAGGATGTACTGATGTGTGTTTGTTCTTTCGTATTAGGAAAAGATTTCCTTGTCTACAACAAATCCCTTTACTTATTTAACGTTACAGATATTAAAAGCTGAAACAATTCTAATGCAGAGTCTTTCACCTTCAGTTGAATGTCATTGTTGCTCAGATTACAAGAGCTGCTTAGTTGCATAAGACTCACTACTGTGGATTTTGAAGTGGTCCACTATGTTCCTGTTCTATAAGGGTCACTAACTAAGCCCCCTAATCTAGCGTTGCACCTTAATATACTGTTACAATGACATATTCCGAATTCAGACAGTGAGCGCAAACATTAAACGACTTTCGCTTCTCTTTCACTTTTGTCTTGTCGTCTTCATCTTTTTTGAGTTTAACTTGTTTGTGTTCCCGCCCATCAATCAATCAGTTCAGTAGTTACTTACTACTTACTTAAGTAAAAGTAAACTGATTTTAAAAAGTAGAACTACACAAAAAAAACCTACTCAATTACAGTACCGGGAGTGAATGTAATTCGTTACTTCCCACCACTGTATTTAAAAGCAATTTAATTTAAATGTTGGGACACTATATCAAAATATGTTTTAAGGTTACAAGAAAAGAAATCATGTTCACAGAAATGTTGTGGAAACCTCACCAGGTCGGTTCGTCATTATAAAGTATGATGCTTTTGCCATGGTGAAGGTGAAGGCGCTTTTTAATGTTCTGTATTTGCATATAAATATTCATTTGTAGACAGATGTGCAATGCAAGTTTTCAGAACACACTAATAGAGAAATGATTATAGAGAAAATAGAAAAGATGAAGCCATTGAAAAGCCAAATCGAAAAGATTTGCAGGATGTCCTGAAAGCAGCAAAAACAACAGTTGGATGAATAAGTGACGATCTTCACCGCAATTGTGTCTGTTATCTGAAAAATAAAAAGGCACATGGAAATGCACATCTGAAAGCATTTAGACAAATCAGAAGGAATGGAACAATATACTTGGATCAGATGAGACACAGAAGTAACTGCCAGTAAACCAGGACATGCTAAAGGAGAATTTAATCTTAGCAACCACAAAAGTGAATCTGAAAATGAACGTTTTACGTGTGTCAGTCAGAGGGATCCATGTAGGGTTGCCAACCGTTCCGTAAAATACGGAATCGTTCCGTATTTAAGACATAAAAGCAGCGTTTGTCCCGTAATCTACATGTATAGTAGAAAAGTGTATATGGGATAACAACATCTCCAGAGTCTGAAATGGTAGGCTACTGTTTTAAATGGCAGAATTTATTACAAGATGTATTTTTTTTTTATTATTTGTAAATAATTATATATATATATATATATATATATATATATATATATATATATATATATATATATATATATATAATAGATAGATAGATAGATAGATAGATATAGATATATATTTGTACATCAATAGGTTGAGAACATGTTTATCAGAGATTTGTTTTCGCAATTAATTCAAGCAAAAAACCCTCTCCGGTGTTTTGTATTGTTTTTAAGATTTATAATCACACTCTTGAATGAGAATGGGTTCCCCTTTTGAGTCTGGTTCCTCTTAAGGTTCCTCCTCATAACATCTAAGGGAGTTTTTCCTTGCCACAGTCGTCATGGCTGCTCATCAGGGATAAATACACACTGCTCACCTTAACTGGAAAATTCTATAAAGCTGCTTTGAGACAATGTCTGTTGTGAAAAGTGCTATGGAAATTAACTTGAACGTATTTTCCTATTAAGAAAAAAAGTGTCCCTTATTTTCCTTTGCTGAAGTTGCCAACTTTAGATCCATGTAACTTCAAGTAACCTTTTGGAGTTGATGATTTGGCAAAATTTATTTGTCCGGCAATCGGATATATGTACTTCGGATGGATATGTGCATTTTTGCATTCATTTGCAATGAGACGAGAATTATCGCTTTTCAGAAATCAAATAATCAAATGTTATGCGTAATACTGTTGGTTACGTGGCAAAAAGTTGTATACTGGACATGCAGCAAGAACCTGAACACTAAACAAAAGTACAACAGAGTGAACGGTTTAAATGTATACATTTATCTACGTACGTATATGTATTATGCTAGTTTCCATTGCACCATTTCGTTTTCACACCTTGATGCAAATGTGTGGAAAACCACTTCTTTTAATCTTTTGGTCTTGTCCAGGGTGCCATGGTGGAGAAACGGATTCTGGCTCGTGTTCATAGTAGATTCATCGTTTCCCTGGCCTACGCCTTCCAGAGCAAAACAGAACTTTGTCTGGTCATGACCATCATGAATGGAGGAGACCTGAGGTTAAGATCCACGTCACGCCTTTGATTTTATTGCCTTTCCGATGCTGAATTAATGTTGATCAGAAATATGATTTTGTGCTCCCTTTGTTTTTAGGTATCACATTTATAATGTAGATGAGAATAATCCAGGCTTCGATGAGCCCAGGGCATGTTATTATACGGCTCAGATCATCCAAGGGTTGGAGCACCTTCATCAGAAGAGAATCATCTACAGAGACCTGAAACCAGAGAATGTTCTTCTTGATAATGAAGGTAAAAGTGCCCCCCACACCACAAAGAGCAGCAATGAAACTGGTGAAGATTTATGAAGATCTGTGACGTAGAGTACAAAGACGCAGTCCATTTAATGCTTTCGCAGATTTGTTGTTTTAGTCCAATCTTTGACGTTTGTTTGCATTTGTGCTGATGTTTGTTCAAAGGTAACGTGCGTATCTCTGACCTTGGTTTGGCTGTGGAGTTAGCAGACGACCAGGAAAAGACGAAAGGCTACGCTGGGACTCCTGGTGTGTTGTTTTGTCGCCCTGGTGTAAACGATTGTATGACTGATTGAAGCCCCTCAGTGTTGAGCATGTGAACCGAGAACCAATGATCCAGTGAACCCAGTTAGATTACAATCAGAACAAAACAAAAAAAACCTTGTACACTTAAAAATTGTGATTTAAAGTGTAAGAAAAAAAACTGCTGACTTTTTTGACTTTCTTCTTTTTGAATTTAGGATTCATGGCCCCCGAGTTGCTAAAAGGAGATGAGTATGACTACTCTGTAGATTACTTTACTCTTGGGGTCACCCTCTATGAGTTCATTGCTGCTAAAGGACCCTTCAGGAGTCGAGGGGAGAAGGTGACCGACTACATTTTATTGTATTTACAGACACAAATGAAAAATCATTCTCACCCTGAAATGGGAAAAGAAGTCTTGTGTTTCAAAAATACAGATTATTGAAGGATTGGAGAAAATTCTTGTTTTTTTTTTTTTTTTTTGTCTTTTTCTTTTTTTACAGAATTTTACAATAGAAGCTTTTTTTTTTTTTTTTAACAATTTTTAATACAATACTAAAGAAATTCTTTCTCAATTCTCTTTGAAAAAGTCGTTATATTATGCCTGATTGGTGTATAAAATAAACAACCTGGAGAGAACTATGGTGTTATGAAGCGTGAAAATCCATCTATAAAAAATTATAATAATCTACTATTTAACCATATTGACAAGTATTATTTATTTTGTAATCATTTTTTTTTTTTTTATCAGACAGACCTCAAAATGTGAGTTAGCAAAAGTTTTTCAAATGCAATGAGTGAGGAATGCAAGGTCACAATTGAGGACCAGGGTTTCTCAATTTTAGAACTGAAGAGCCGGAAAGCGCGTTTTTTTTTTATATTTTGCTGTTTTGTACGTTTATTAGAGAAGGTGAAAAAAAATTGGGTCTGGACCTGAACCCTCCAAGACAGGAACTGGGCAATTTAAATATGTGAAATTTCCACTCATGTTTAAAATTCCTATAATATTTACCTATTAGCTCCCCCTGGAGGTGGGATTATAAAATTGGGATTAGATTTTTTTTAAAAGCCCTCCAATCCATTCAGGGAAATATAGGCGCCCGGTCTCAGTCATGAAACGTAATCTATTGATTCATTGGTGTTCATAGGCACGAATTTCCCGCTTCTTTTGTGTCACTGGGGATGACTTTCTATGTGATGTATTTCAGTAGGAAGTACTTTTGGTGCCTTCGACAAAGTTTTCTTTTTGCCACTGGATACCACTGGCGCTGTATATTTTTGTTTCTCATTTGTTATCACTAAGCTACTCGTCAGTGGTTCCTTCCAGTCAAAATACAGTAATTAAGGAGACTGCGGTAATTAGAGATGGACACATTTCTTCTTCTTCTTCTTCTTTCAGCTTCTCCCATTAGGGGTCGCCACAGCGAATCATCCGTCTCCATACCCTCATCCATAAACCTCCTCTTTGTCCTCCCTTTTTCCTCCTTCCGGGTGGCTCCATCCTCAGCATTCTGCTAATGATATATCCCATGTCTCTCCTCTGCACATGTCCAAACCATCTCAATCTCACCTCTCACAGTTTGTCTCCAAAAAGTCCTGCATGCGCTGTCCCTCTAATAAACTCATTTTTTAATCCTGTCTATCGTCGTCGTCATTCCCAACCAAAATCTCAACATCTTCAGCTCTGCTACCTCTAGCTCCACCTCCTGTCTTTTACTCAATGCCACTGTCTCTAAACCATACAACATCTCAGGTCTCACCACAGTCCTATAAACTTTCCCTTTCACTCTCCTTCTATCCCAAATCACTCCTGCTATCACTCTTCTCCACCCACTCCACCCTGCCTGCACTCTTTTCTTCACTTCTCTAACACACTCTCCATTACTTTGCACTGTTGACCCCAGGTACCTAAACTCCCCCACCTCCACCTTGAACCAGTCTGTCGTTCCTACTGCACACTTTACTGCTGTCACACTGTCCTCTTACATGTCCTGCACCACCCTCACATACTTCTCTGACACACCCGACTTCCTTATTATCACAATACCACAACTCCTCTCTTGGCACTCTGTCATACGCTTTCTCTAAATCCACAAACACACAATGCAATTCCTTCTGACCTTCTCTTTACTTCTCCATCAACATCCTCAAAGCAAATAAGGCAGCTGTGGTGCTCTTCCTCAGCATGAAACCATACTGTTGCTCACAGATGGTCACCTCTTCTCTCAGCCTGGCTTCCACTACTCTTTCCCATAACTTCATGGTGTGACTGATCAACTTTATTCCTCTGTAGTTACTGCAGGTCTGCACATCCCCCTTATTCTTAATGATCGGTACCAGCACACTCCTTCTCCATTTCTTAGTCATCTTCTCACCTTCCAAAATCATGTTGAACAACCTGGTTAAAACTTCACTGCAATCTCTCCTAAACATCTCATCAATCTGTCGATCCCAATCCTGTTTCTCCAACCTTTTTCTCTGTATGTTCTCCTGCACTTCCTCATTCCACCACCACGTCTCTTTGTCTTCCTTTCTATTTCCAGATGTCACACCAAGTACCTTTCTAGCCATCTCCCTTATCACTTCTGCAGTAGTTGCCCAATCATTCAGCACCTCTTCACCACCACCGAGCCCCTGTCTGACCTCTTCCCTTAATCTCATACTACACTCTTCCTCCTTCAGTTTCCTCTCCTACTCATTTTCTTCACCTCCAAAACCATCCTTCGGACCACCATCCGATGCTGTCTAGCTACACTGTCGCCTGCCAACACCTTACAGTCTCCAATCTCCTTAAGGTTGCATCTCCTACATACAATATAGTCCACCTGTGTGCACCTTCCTCCACTCTTATACGTCACCCTATGATCCTCCTTCTTCTTAAAATAAGTGTTCACCACTGCCATTTCCATCCTTCTAGCAAAATCTACCACCATCTGCCCTTCCACATTCCTCTCCTTAAAACCATACCTACCCATCACCTCCTCATCACCTCTGTTCCCTTCACCTACATGCCCATTAAAGTCTGCCTCAATCACCAATTTTTCATTCCTAGGTTCACCTTCTACCACTTCATCTAATTCACTCCAGAATGTTTCCTTCTCCTCCACTCCACTCTAACTGTACTCTTCTTTCAGAATCACCCCTACACCATTTCTCTTTCCATCCACACCATAATAGAACAGTTTAAACCCACCTCCAATGTTCATGGCCTTACTCCCTTTCCACTTGGTCTCCTGAACACACAACATATCTACCTTTCTCCTCTCCATCATATCAGCTATCTCTCTCCCTTTACTAGTCATAGTACCAACATTTAAAGTGCCCACCCAAACCGTCACTCTCCTACACTTCTCCTTTTCCTGCCGTCTCTGTAGACATCTTCCTCCTCTCCTTCTCCTCCTTTGGCCAACAGTAGCCCACGCACATATTTATTATAGTATAACTCTTACCCTAACACTTACTGTATATTTTCTTCCTTATTCACTGATAAAAATTGAGAAATAAGATTATCTTTTGCATTTCTGTTAGTATTACCCATGATCTATAGCCTCCGTTGCTCTGGAGACAAAGCCAGATGGAGGCAGTCATGCAGTCGAGTGACACGGGAAAAAAAGGGAAATTCATGTCCATCAACACAAATCAATAGATTAAAGTTTGTGACTAAGTCAGGAAGTGCAGTGAGACAGTGTTCAGATGCCTTCTCAGAGCATCATAAGCATTTAATGTCTATTTCTTATCTATCTATCTATCTATCTATCTATCTATCTATCTATCTATCTATCTATCTATCTATCTATCTATCTATCTATCTATCTATCTATCTATCTATCTAACAAAGAAAACAAATGCAAAATATCAGCTACTAGTCCTTCTTTGCCTACTCATTAAAAAAAAAGACTTTTTGTACAGGTGGAGAACAAAGAGGTGAAGAAGCGCATCCTAAATGACCCAGTAACCTACACAGAGAAATTCAGTGAGAATGCAAAGTCCATATGTGAAGCTTTGCTAGCCAAGGAAGTGGACAAGAGATTGGGCTTCAAGAATGGGGCTTGCGATGAGTTGCGCACCCACCCTTTCTTCAGCAGCATCAACTGGAGAAAGCTGGATGCAGGTAGGCCAGAAACCGGCTTGTTCCTAGTTACAACTTTATACTGCTGCATATATTGAAGTCGTTTTGCTGACTTGGATAAAGCAACATTCTGGTGTTTCTGCACTAAATCATCTCCTTTGTTTTCATAGGGATTCTGCCGCCTCCATTTGTCCCCGATTCGAAGACCGTGTACGCCAAAAACCTTGATGATGTCGGCGCATTCTCCACTGTGAAAGGGGTGGCCCTGGAAGACGTGGATAAAGAATTCTTCGACGAGTTTGCCTCTGGAAATATCCCCATACCGTGGCAGGAGGAGATGATTGAGACAGGAATCTTTGGCGAGCTGAACGTCTGGGGTCGTGGTGGCACTCTGCCCAACGATCTACGGCGTGAGTCAATCCTGGAGCAGCCTCCGAAGTCCTCCACTTGCACCATATCATAAACGCTTTGCTGAACAGTGGACTCTTTCCGCTTTCCTAAATGCTCTCTTTGGGTTTGGTTGATGCCTGGACATAAAGAGATTCGGAAATGACCAGAAGGATGAAATTTGATCTTTTTTTTTTTTTTATATCACCAAAAGTGGACTGCGAGCAGCTTTTAACAATATTACATTTGGAAATTAACAGAAAGGAATTTGGTGGATTGCACTGATGAGTAGCACTTATTATATATTTTCAATGTTTTTGATCACGTAGGTTTTGATTCTTTTTTTGGCTGTAAATTGGGAAAATCACAGGGTTTATTTTACCCTCACCATTAAATCCTCTTATACATATGTGAACACTAGTGGCGGGTCGTGCATTTGGTACCTGTTCCTTCAGTGGGGACTTTCCCAACTTAATCCACCTCTTAATACCACCACTATCACGTCGCAATTATAGAAACCATCAATACTATAATTGTCGATCTTTCAGGTCTTTGCTTCAGGACAGGATCTGTTTGGGGTTTTTTATATATTAATTTATACAAAGAGTCTTGTGGGTGAGAATATGTTTATATGTTTACAGCTGCTTTTATGCAGCGATCAATAAAAATTCCCTCAAGAAGTTTTCGTCTGTTCAAAGGATTGACACGTCGTTTGTACACTAAAGTTAGCAAATCGGTATCGGCGGAATCGAACACGAGAGGACGAGCTGTGGCCCCGATATGAAGAAGGAATAATACATCTTTAAAGTATCCAAATAACCATGCACTTTTGTCATGTTCTAGTTCGTTTTTATTTTCAATCAAAGGTACAAGAGTTAGGAATTTCAGGGGTTTCAGACTTTTTGTTATTTAATCTATGAATTGTTATTTAATTGCTGTATTTTCTATGTCTATATTGAATTGCATGTTTCATCAAAGCTTAGAAGGATGTAAAGAGTAATTTATTAATCTTAGTGAATTGATTATACAAATATTCAAGAGTATAGTAGGGCTATTTTACTCAGCAGAAATATGTCATGTATGAAATAAAGAGGTGCTGGTGACTAGCTGTGCAGGACGTGCTTATGGTTTTTATAGTTTAATTTTGGCTTGCTGAGTCATCGTGCCCAGATAAGCTTTTTTTTAGTCCTCTTAGACCATCCTTTTGCTGTAAAAAGCTGTGAATGAACATTTAATGTGTACGTATTAATATAATAAATAACCATTTTTCGAATTATGCAGTAGGTATCACATTTATTAAAATAAATATTTTGACAGAAATGTTTTCGTTGTTTTCGTTCAATATATATTTATATTGATACATTATTATCAATATAAATATATATTACTGGAATCATTTTTTTGTCCTCCTGCAAGTGGCAGCCTTATATGGTCAGGACTCGAACCCACACCCCCGGATCCAAAGTCCAATGCCTTAACCATGAATGTGTTTTGTATTGTTTTTATGATTTATAATCACACGTGCGATATGTGATGCTTTATTCCTCATCTGGGATCCACCCAGATGAGGGTGGGTTCCCCTTTTGAGTCTGGTTCCTCTAAAGATTTCTTCCTTTTAACATCTAAGAGTTTTTCCTTGCTACAGTCGCCCCAGGATTCTCATCAGGGGTAAATACAGATAATTCTCTTATATTTACATTGTACATTCTCTAAAGCTGCTTTGAGACAATGTCCATTGTGAAAAGTGATATAGAAATGAACTTAGACTTGACCTTGAACACAACCACTACTCTACCACCTCCCCACCCACTGGGATGTGTACTTTTTCATCAGAAATGTATTTAAGGGGACTTATTTTAAGGGGGAAGAATTTCAACTGCTAGTGGATAAACCAACATTTGACACCGTAGAAATAGACGGACCTTGGTTTTTACATTTGTAGGTCACATTAATCATGTTAAAATTGTTCAAAATGTTGTCCAAACGTTTTCAGCACATTCTAATTTACATCGACAAGTATTTATTTACTAGTGTTGATGCTGTTCGATTTTATAGGGGCAATTTCAAGAACTCAATTCTCCAGCTCCTTAAGTCTAAGAGAGGCCTCACTTAGTAATTCTGACAATTGCCCCGTCCCCAACCACACTGAATGCCACTGCGATGAACATTGACTGAACCCCTGATTTTACTCATTCAACTCAGTAATTAGTGTGGCTGAATCAACACAAATATACACAGTCACGCTTCAAATCTATTTAAGAAGAGTTATTACAAGAGTGAAAGGAGTCCTGAATCTGGAATGGGGTGTTTAACAAGGACATACAGGTCAATGGTTAAGGCTCTGGTTTACTAATATTGAAAGGTTGGAGGTTTAAACCCCAGTATTGCCAAGCTGCCAGTCTTGAGTAAGGACTGTTAATGCTCTGTGATCCAGGGGTGCTGTATCATGACTGACCCGGTGCTTTAAAACACTGGAATTTTACCTTGAAGCTGGAATTATGCACAAGCAACTGTGGAGGAAACTCAAAGTATTTAGATCCCCAAAAGAGTGTTTTATTACAATTTCTCTAACAAAGAACTTCATCAGCCTTCTTGGATATCATGAGTGAATTCTCATTTTGGTGATTATAAATCTTTAAAACAATACAGAACACTGGAGAGTGAGAACTAGCATGAGCACTGGAATGTAAGATTATGAGTAATGTTCTTTCTACAGTCTTATAGTCATTTAAGGTTGTGGAACCAGGAGCTACTGAGCAACTCATAAAATAACTCATTTGAGATCATCACAGATCAACACCAGATTCTCCATGCCGGAGTCTTTAAACACTCAAAGAGGTCCAATGTTCAAACTGTACATGGAGTAAAATCCAAATGGTGCTTGTACATCTGGTGGTTCGGCATGTCTTTAATGTGACTCAAAAGAAGAGTAGTCTCAAGTTATTCGTTCATTTTCTACTGGACGCGCATGTGCAAAGCATCGCAAAAGCTCAGGAGGTTATGTGCCGGAAATTTAATTGAGTAGTTTATCTCATGAGATGTTTGGTCCGAGTCCTTTTTTTGTCACGTGACTCCCAAAGACGCTACACAATAAAATAGATAATTTTTTACTTTTTTTATAGGAGTCAACTGGCAAAAAGAACTAACGACATGAACCAGAAGATATGAGGGTGTGAGCTACTTATTCTGTTTAGCATAATTTGTCCTTAGCAGCATTGCCATATTCTCATTATTGGAACCATAGTCAAAGTTTGTGTATGTAGACATGTTAGGGGGATTCGCTTTTTGAAAATGTATTATTTGTATATATTTTATTTCTGTTCAAAGGAACGAAATGAACTAAATGACTCATAAAAGATTCATTTTGATGGATGAGATTCAAAGAGCCGAATCACTAAAATGATGCGAACTTCCCATCACTATTTTCATTATTGGAACCATAGTCAAAGTTTGTGTATGTACACATGTTGGGGCGAAATCGCTTTTTGAAAATGTATTATTGTTATATATTTTATTTCTGATCAAAGGAACGAAATGAATTAAATGACTCGTAAAAGATTCATTCATTTTGATGGATAAGATTCAAAGAACCGAATCACAAAAATGATCCGATCGTCCCATCACTAGTTCAGAGTTAAAACCAGTCGCCGTTGGTGGTCACGTGATTGCTTCCGCGTTGTGATTGGACGGAGGCGTTTGACGTTGTCCAATCAAATCGCGACAAAATTTAAAAAATGTCTTTCAACTGACCGGTTTGAATCGAGCAGCGCAGTGTTGTGTATGTGGGCCGTTGGATTTATTAGCGTCCGGTAGCTGCATAGGGATATGAAACAAAAATGACCGAAGAATCTGCGGTCAAAGTCTGTGTTAGGGTTCGACCCCTTATTACACGGTAAGAGAAACATTGATTTTGTGATATTTAGTCGTTTTATTAGGTAAAAAAAATCACATCCGATAAATTGGGAAACGAACGAGTTACTTGGAAGAACTGTAGAGTTGTGAAGTTATGATCCGGGTTTTGGATTGTAGTCTTATTAGTTATATATTCTTTATTAAAAAGTAAAAAGATTGGTGTATAAATGGCGAAAACTACCACTAGAAGTTCCAGGGTAGGGAATATTGTTGCCAACAGCTCTTGATTAATGTCATATATTCAGTTGTACGTTATTACATTAAATCTAATACAATGACAATGTAGATGAAACTCCACCAAATTACATTTTTACATACAACCACCTCTTCTTACTCCATAGCATAATTTCCAGTGACACAGTTGATTACTGGTGCCCCAGTTTTGCCAATCTGTCACTTATGGGCCCTTGAGCAAGGCCCTTAATTGTCTATGCTTCAGTATCATGTCTGACAATGCGCCCCAACCCCACCTTCCTAAATTCTCTGGGATTTCCGAAGAAAGAATTAGACTGTACTGTGTATATAGGAGAATTAAAAAGCCCCTTTCTTCTTTTCTTTCTGTTCAAATCAGTCATGTGACCTGTGGAGGTGAAAGAAAACACTACTCTCATGTTCTGTATGATGATAGACAGCAGACTCAGTTAAGAACTTTTTCCAATGGAGGAAGATTGTCCTGTTTCTAGAGGGGATCTAGAAGTGTTTTATGCCTTGAGATGTTAAATGATGCTAAAACTCAAGTCTGGAGCTGGAGGATCCCAAGGTCACGACTTGAGAAAAGATGATCGGGATTGAAATATATTCCATTATATACATATTTTATTTGTAGTTGCATGTTTGCATTACATACTCTAGGTGTGTTGCACTATTATATATTGGCTTCATGGGAATTCTGCACTATTTTAAATCCTGTTTGTGAAGAGTCCAGTCTTTTAAATTGGTTGGCAGCGTAACTAACCAAAATAATGAGTGTTTCAAAGTCGTTTTCTCAACCGATTAGGCAATTTTCAGGTTATTTTCATCCCTGTCAAGCAGACAGATGTTCCCTCTTGTCTCAGGCTATGATTAAAGAGAGTATTTGGTTATAGTGGAAGCTCAGTGGTTAAAGCTGTTGGAATACCAATCAGAAGGTGGTGAGTTCAAATCCCAGCTCTGGATTAACTGCTCAAAAGCCCAGAAGCTTGTGTGGGTGCTTGGATTTAAACTTTCGACTTTCTGATCAACATCTTAACTACTGAGGTACCGATTCCTCCAAATAAAAAAGTAATGTCACAGATAAATAAATCCTTTTTTGTAGGAGTTCTGTAGTAATATTAAAAAATTTTTTCATAGTATTAAAAAAATGCTGCTCTTCTTTTTTCAATCGTAGTGAGGAGGGAGAGAATGCCGAGCCTGTACAGCTGTACTGGAAGGCTGATCAGCAGGCCATCCATCAGGTTGACGATGATGGCAACATGACCAAAAGTTTTAGCTTTGGTAAGTAACTAGATAATGTTTATATAATACAACTTCACAGTCGAATATTTTGCATAACTGTTCTTTCATTGCCTTTAAAATCCAGATCGGGTTTTTAGTGCCGAAGAATCCACCAATCAGCTCTATCAAGGCATCGCCAAACCCCTGGTGGTGTCCACTGTAGAAGGATACAATGGTAAGTATGACAGCCAGGACATGGTGTGTGTAATCTATAGTGTATATATATTGAGCATGAATCGTCTTTTTCCCCCACCAGGAACTATATTTGCGTATGGACAGACTTCCTCTGGAAAGACTTTTACAATGATGGGCAGCGAGCACAACCCTGGCGTGATCCCACTGGCCATGGCGGATGTTTTTCATACAATCAAAAATGTATGATACAGGATCGATTTGATGGATGGATTAGATTTGTTTGTTTATTTATTTAATACGTAGTCAACGGGAGTCAAAACCATGTCATTTTGTCTGTGTCCAGTGTCCAAAGAAAGAGTTTCTTCTGCGTGTGAGCTACATGGAAATTTACAACGAAACAGTCACGGATCTCCTGTGCGACAGCTGGAAAAGAAAACCGCTGGAAATCCGCGAAGGCAACTACGTAAGTGTGATCTCTTAATTGGCCCTCGTTTTGAATGCAACGCATCTTATATGCACGATGAGCGAACATTCGTGTCTCCGGCAGAAAAACGTCTACGTGGCCGATTTGACCGAGGAGCTGGTGACGACTCCAGAACAAGCACTGGCCTGGATCCGGAAAGGAGAAAGTAAATGTGGTCATTTGTTTTCTCAATATGGAATAAACCCGAACGGTGCATGCTAATTAGCAGAATAATTCACAGTAGGGTTATGGGACATGAGCCTGAGTATTTATTTCACAATGACCATTGAATACGCAATACACTTTTTACACTTAATACTGTGAAATAGATAATGTGTAACGTCCGCCATTGTGTGCACGATGAAAGGTCTTTGTAGAACGTATACGCTTAAAATTTTGATCTTCTGACCAATCCAACACACTCCCGAGACATGGTAATCGATTAATCAGAATATTCTACTTTCAGAAAACCGACATTACGGGAAAACCAAAATGAACCAGAGGAGCAGTCGCTCTCACACCATCTTCCGCATGGTGAGTGACCCTGATCAACCTACTTAATTTTTCCTTCCTGCTTCCTGGTGAAATCTCACAAGCCTATTGTTTTCAGATCTTGGAGAGCAGAGAGAGAAGCGACCCAGTGTCTGGAGAAAACGCAGACGGCGCCATCATCGTGTCCCATTTGGTGAGCTGATGATTTCAAGTTCCATGTGGTCATGGTGAGGTGGTAGCTCAGTGGTTTAGGGTGTGGGTTACTGATCAGGAGGTTGGGTGTTCAAGTCCCAGTGTTGCTGAGCTGCTATGCAAAAAGTGTCTGTGCTGTAATGTGTTTGTGACCTGTATGTATATAATCTTGAATTTCTTCGTGTGTGTGACAAATTCAAAGTCTGCTGCTTCATGGTTTTTGGACATTTTGGTCAGATGTTGCCATGGTACACAATTACAAGCATTTCCTCAGTGTTGAAGGCTTTTATTGACGAATACATTTAGTTCGTGCAATGCAAAGAGTCAATATTTGCAGTGTTTCAAGACCTCTGCTATTCACCGTGACACTGCCAATTATCTTCTGGGCCACGTCCTGCCCGATGGCAGCCTTTTTTCGCATAATAAACGTTTGGAGTTTGTCAATTTGTGAGTTTTTGTTTGTCCACCTGCCCCTTGATGATTGACCACAAGCTCTCAATGGGGTTAAGATGTTGGTGAGGTTCCTGTCTCAGAATTTCTGATGTTTTGTTCACCTAGTTATAACTTTTGCAATCATGCTGAATAAAAAGCATTGTAAGTTTATTTTCATGGCATTGAGGAACTTCTTAATCACCCTTCAGAACATTCTGGAGTCTTTGTGAAAATGTATGTCTGTGTCATTATCAAAACGTTTGGCCACCGCTGTATATAATTACAGCATTTGTCTACTCTAATTTTTTTCCCTCACACCTTTTAATAGAACTTGGTGGATCTCGCAGGGGCTGAACGTGCGAGTCAGACTGGAGCAGAGGGTAAGCCGAGGTCTCGCCAGTTCAGATAATGATTATTATATTGTACTAGTATTGTGACTGATATACTGGTCTCTTCTGATTGTTTAAATTTAGGGGCCCGTTTGAAAGAGGGATGCAATATCAATCGCAGTCTTTTTACCCTGGGACAAGTCATCAAGAAACTGTCTGATGAGAGCCAGAAGTATGAAACACTCTAATACTAATTAAATAACTAATTACATTTTTTTGTACACCAAATTAATCAAACTGGTTTTGCCTTTTGGATTAGAGCTTATTTGTCTGTTTGTTTTTTTGCTGTTTTATCCAGTTTATTTGAACAAATTTAGTCCAGAGACGTGTGCACAGGCTCTGTGAGGTTAAAGACTGATGTCGGTTTCTGGTTTGAGAAAAATGCAATGAATGTTGAAGAACCTCTTAAACTATTTCTGGTCACGAAATGGATGCCTTTAAATCTTTAAAACAAAACGGAAAAACTAGAACTAAGCTAGAAGCAATTACTAAGGGTAGATTTAGTTAATGTTTTGAGTAAAAAAACGTACGCATCAGATAAAAGCTGACATTTTGCATCGTTTCAAATAGTAAATTCGCTATACTTTTATACAGAAGACACTTGAGTAGAGGTGATTTGCTGTTCATCTGAACCAAAGAAAAAAAACCATAGCCACATGTACTATACAATTTTTTTTAAATTGCATTGTGTTTAATCGAATCAAAATCTGATCGCACTGCTTCATAATGGGGTGAATTGTATCGCATCCTTCATGTATATCTATAATGTATCGTATCATCGGCTATCCATCGAGATGCAGCTCTCACCTTTATTTAAGGAGATGCACGTCCATACTAATCTCTAATAATAGACAAAGATTGACTCAACACACTTCTCTTCTTTTTATACCTGATGATTTTTATCCCGTTATGTTCTAAATGTAAAGAGTAATAACACATGACTTTACTTTTCATCTTAAAGGGGTTTCACAAACTACAGAGACAGCAAGCTGACCCGCATCCTCCAGAATTCTCTGGGTGGCAACGCCAAAACGGTTATCATCTGCACCATCACACCTGCAACTGTGGATGAAACTGTGAGCACTTTGCAGGTGAGGAGGAAAGAAGCGATTCCCACTGATCATTCATGTCGAATTTCTTTCCTCCGGTGGAAAGTTTATAGTTAATTGGATATTTGTTTGTGTACCAGTTCGCCAGTGCGGCGAAGCGCATGAAGAACGACCCCCATGTCACTGAGGTCTCGGACGACGGTGCGCTTCTCAGAAGATACCGCAATGAAATCGTGGACCTCAAGCGTCGCCTCCAAGAGGTAAATCAGGGGGGAAATGAATGAGCCCGATGAGCTCTTGTTAAATTTGGGTAATTTTTCTGGTTTCTTCGTCTTTTTAATAATTTGATTGCACATACAGGTTTCGTCAGTCACCAAAACAACTGTGAACGAGAAGGAGACACTGTTCCAGCTCCTACAGGAGAAAGACCAACTCCAGAGAGATCAGGAAGATCGAATAAGGAACCTAACGAAGCTTTTGGTAACGGCTTCGAATGTGGTCCCTGTGCACAAGGTAATTGCTTTTTTACTCATTTGTTTGTGTTTAATTTCTCCTAGTCTAATTTTATAGCTCACACTTAGTGCTCTCGTTCAAGATTCCCAAAAGGAGAGTGACCTGGGGCGGAAAGCTCATCAGATCAGCTCACTTGATGTCGGACGAATACGGAGCCCCTGAATTGAGCTTTGCTGAACCTTTTTTCAAAAAGAGGAAAGCCGATCTTACTGTGACCGAGGAGAGCGAAGGTGGGAATTTAGTTTTTCTCTCAAATCCTTATGTAACATTCCGAATAAAAAAAAGCAAGTTACATTTGTTCTTTAGTTCCTGTCTTGCTGTAATTACCTTACACAATCAAACCACTTGGTCCAGAATTCTGATAAACACATTTTGCCAAAGACCTGGGGAGAAGTAATCTTTTAAATTCAAGACGTCGTTTACAATATCCATCCTCTCGTATCGTGGGGGGGTCAGGAAGCAACAAGCGCTTTGTAAGCGCTGTTTAACTGTGGATATATAAATAATCCTTTTTTTTTTTTTTTTTTTTTTTGGGTGTGTCTCTGCAGACATGGAGGAATTCTCAATTTCAGGTTTTGATGCCGAGGACACCTCTCTAGACCTGGAAATGAACCAGAGTAATGTTACTATGCGCAGCTCTGCCGATGGGTGAGATGACACAATTTATATATTTAGTGTGTGTGTGTGTGTGTGTGTGTGTGTGTGTGTGTGTGTGTGTGTGTGTGTGTGTGTGTGTGTGTGTGTGTGTGTGTGTGTGTGTGTGTGTGTGTGTGTGTGTGTTAGATAGATAGATAGATAGATAGATAGATCTCTCTCCATACACACACGCGTGTATAGAGTAGTAAAACGTTTTGTGTTGTCGAAGGCAAATTTGGCTTAAAAGGAATTTTCCAACATAGCTGAAAAGGGGGATTGGAGTGATTAAATGTCAAAGTATAAAATATTTTAGATCAAAACTCAATCTTGGTCAGGACCCAAATGTGTGATTT
Source organism: Silurus meridionalis (assembly GCF_014805685.1). Taxonomy (NCBI): domain Eukaryota; kingdom Metazoa; phylum Chordata; class Actinopteri; order Siluriformes; family Siluridae; genus Silurus; species Silurus meridionalis. The sequence continues at coordinate 15,086,572 of NC_060907.1, forward strand.
GCTGGAGATTGTCAGCCCCTACTTGGAAGTGTTGTTTCTGGGTATGTTTAGAGAATTAATTCTGCCTGATTTGTAATCAGACATTGGAAAACATTACGGGCTCAACAGTAACACGGAAAGAAGTCATTAATGTGCATTTTGTGAACAGACTGAGCTTGGGGCCAGCAAATTAATACCAGAGCAGCTACCATTTGTTTCGTGTCTGAACCCTCTCTCCTCTCTACTCCTCACCTCTCTGCACCAGCTCACCCCAGCTCATGTTTCGAGTCGAACGCTTGGAGCGTCAGTTGGAGAGAGAAACCCAGGAGAAGCACATGGCTGAAGAGAAGAGCGTGGCGCTGGAGCAGAGGACCCACGAGCTCGAGAAACAACTGCAGACTCTGGAGCAACAGATGGAGACGACCGTGCAGGAAAAACTGAGTGCTGAGCAGAGGTGTTCCTCACTGGAGCTGAAGATCGTAGAACCTTCCGAGCCAGAGAAGGACACCAAAGCCTGCGAGCAGGTGTGAAAAAGTTACAGGCTCATGCCCTATTCATTTCTCAAGTTTGAGACCAATTCGATCAGTAGATGTTGTATAAAATAAAAATACTTGATATATTCTGTATGAGAGACAAGTTACTTCCTTTGTGCTGGATGTATTTTAAAGACTCTTTCTCTACAATAGTATCTCGCAGAAGCCGTCCAGCTGTGTCACACACTGAGCTCTGAGAGGGTGAGTGCACTAAAGTTTTCTGAAGTTTCCTGTTTATTCCATTTGCAGCGCATGTGAGTTTCTTAACCGCTTTAGTCACACAAGGTTTACACAGTATTTACATGAAATCGAAGAGACAGACTTTCTAATAAATCTTTTTTTATTCCTGAAATTATAGTGTGTGTGTGTGTGTGTGTGTGTGTGTGGAGGCAAATATTGCACATTGTGTAAATATGTATTATTGCACATTTTGTTCGACAGAAGTGAGATAGTGATGCCCTTGGAAGATGTGAACAGCTCAATAATGGGTTTTTCATTTTACTTTGTTAATTTGTCTTGTCAGAACTCGGAGCCCGTGTCTGAGCAGACAGACATTAGTCAATTATTCCCCCAAATATTAAAAAATATTCAGTAAGCTTTGGATTTTTTATATTGCTTCAGTTTAGCTAGTTATCATGTAAATAATAGTTAGAATTCTAAATAGTAGAAACATAGTAGCTGGTCAGTTTCTTTAACCAAAAATAAAAGTATCTTTGCCATCACTCGACATAAAAATGTAATATTCATCAAAACGAAGAAGCTTTAGGTCGGGGATAAGAAAAAGGAGCAAAACGGCTTTTATTGCAGTCAAAACAGGAAACGCACAAGTCGGCGGATGCCGAAAGCGCAAATTCAACCCCACATCTTTTTTTTTTTCTTTTTTTTTCGATACCCAGTTTAAAATCCTCTAATGGTTTTCTTGAGCCCTGACAAACTGCCGCCTCTCTGCTGATACCGTACTCGTTTTGAAAACATCTCGTTTTGCTGGCCTGCAATTTGTGCTTTCCATGTTTCTAACTATTTTCTTACTTCGCTTACATATAGTTTAATGCATAAAGCTTGCATTTTTGCTGGGTGCAAAAGTAAAGGTTGTATTTTGCTGTATATATTTTTGTGCTTATGCTCTAACTGTTAACTGCCACTACTGAGATTAATAGGAGTTAATCAACCAAGCAATCACCCTCACTAACAACTGACCATAATTATATTCCCTTCTCAGATCTATCTAAGTACTGCACAGAACTGTCATAACATTATCTGTATGTTACACACACACACGTATATTGTACAAAGTTTTATAAACTCTATCATACCTGACACACAATACAGTCATCTGCACTACCATGCACTCCCACACTTTATGTACATTACTGATCTGTATTCCTATTTATTACCCACACTGTCTATACTGTCTCGTATAGTCTGTTTTTCTCATGTATGGGTTTTATTTATGTCTGTACTTTTGAGTCACAAACAGCTGGAACAAAATTCCTTGTGTGTGTGTGTCAACAAACCTGATTCTGAATAATGGTGAAATTAAGGCTTAATACCAAGTAATGCTGGATGATATTGGCCTAATCTGTTTTAATGCTAAGTAAAGCTGGCCTATGATACATTTCTCAAAAATAACTTCTGAATGGAAAACAAAAAGCATGTTTTTAATATATTTTAAAAACTTTAGTGCATTTGTCAGAACTGGTTACTTCTCATCAGGACGCACGCTGCATGCCTAAATCGCCTTTCGTTCTAAACAGGAGGTGATCTCTGCCGAACGGGACACGCTGAAGGAAAGAGTCGAGCTCCTGATTCAGGATATCATGAAACTCAAGCAAGACAACGAGGCACTGCTGAACGACAAAGAGACTCTCCTGAGAGACATTGAAGAACGCAAAGACGCAGAGGAGTTTGAGAACCTGGAGAAGGAGAGCAAGAAAGACTATGAGGTCTTTGGGGTTTTAAATACATCAATATTTGCATTATTTAAATTGTGTAAATGTCTGTTTTATGGGATCTACTAAACGCAGCGCCTTTCTTGATGCTTTGTGTGTTTTAGCGAGAGTTAGAGGCCAAGATTTCAGCTTTGAAAACCACTTCAACAGATGCTGAAGATCTGGTCCAAAAGCTGAAGGTACGTGTATGCGTATGTTCTACACATCAGTTTCCAAGGCAAAACTCTTTGACAGTGTAGTAGAACAACTTTTTTTTGTTTGTTGCTGTTTTTCCATAGTCTGATCTGGAGCTGATGTCAGGAGAGCTGAAAAAGAAGAACGACTTGGTGGCTGACCTGCAGACTTTGGTATGTAAAAAGAAGCAAATTCACGCAGACGATCCAAACATTAGTAATCTCATAGGGAAAGTCAGGAACCATTTTTGTGCCCTTAAGCTGCAAAGTGGAGGCTCCTTCATATAACTTTTTGACGGCATATACTTGTGCAGTGGTTTAGAAATGAGTTTATTAGAGGGACACCGCATGTAGGACGTTTTGGAGACAAGGTGAGGGAGGCGAGATTGAGATGGTTTATACATGTTCAGAGGAGGGACATGGGGTACATCAGTAGGAGAATGCTGATTGAGCCACCAGGAAGGAGAAAAATAGGAAGGCCAGGAGGAGGTTTATGGATGTGGTGAGGGAAGACATGCAGGTAGTTGTTTTGAAAGAGGCAGATGTAGAGGACAGGGGGGGAATGGAGACGGATGATCCGCTGTGGCAACCCCTAATGGGAGAAGCCAGAAGAAGATACTTGTACAGTGGTTCTCCAAGTGTGGGTGTTTCCCTCTAGTGGGGAATAAAGACATGACAGGTGGGGAATTCTGGGTTTGGTGTAAACTTCCTGACTTTCTGTGTAGGAATTCTTATATAGGAAATGCTCTTTTTTTTTTTTTTTTTTTTTAAACTTCCTCCCCATTTTTTACGTCATTAATTGGAGCTTAAGTTTAGCATGTTATGAGTCTCATTGTGATCGAACGTCGCTTTTATATTGTGTGTGTGTGTGTGGGATGGTTTTTGTACAGAACGGTAAGGACCTTGTTCAGGAGGTAACCCAGCTACGTCGATCGCTAGACGATGCAGAGGGGCTCAGTTTGGAAACCAAAAAAGAGTGGGCTTTCCTGCGCAGTGAGAACCTCGCCCTTAAAGAAAGAGACGTAAATATCAAGCTGATTTTGTTTAAAAAAAAAAAAAAAAAAAAAACTCAAGCTTAATGGCTATTAACACATTGACACCTCTCGCGCCTTCTCTCTCTCTATCTCTCTCTCCCTTCCCTACATTAGGCGACTTTGGGCGTTCAGTACAGCCAAATGGAGAACGAGGTGAAATCCCTGCGGAGCCAACTAGAGCACGAGAAATCCCGTTTCAAAAAAATGCAGGCTGACCTCCAGAGAGAGCTTCTCGGGGCTTTTGATGAGAACACCAAGCTCACTGCTCTTCTGGATGGAAAAGTTCCTAAAAGTGGGTGGCTACGAGTCTTCATTCATGATAGAGAGAGAGAGATATATATATATATATATATATATATATATATATATATATATATATATATATATATATATATATATATATTGGATGATTTGCCTATTATAACTATATAAAACCAATATATAATTAGATTTTGTATAATTTTTTTAAATGATGTATCAGAACAGACCGGAGAAACTCAGCAAGCAAACGGGTTTGATAAGAGGAAAAATATAATGTTTATTTTGGGCTGCTCATGAACAACTAAACAATAACCGCATTCGTGACAACGAATTTCATTATCGATTTATCGATTTGTTGTTGCAGCCAGAATCTAAATAGAAATGATTAAAAACTGAATCTGTGATTGAATAAACTTTTTTTTTTCTTTTCTTTTTTTTAAATAAGATGTACTTGATAATCTGACGTTGGAGAAAACCGTTGCCGAATTAAAGAAAGAACTTGAGAAGAGCCAGGAGAGTGAAAGAGCTCTGCAAAGCAAAATCGAAGAATTAAAAGCCCTAGAGGAACTTCCAGCTAAAGTGGATGATTTGTTGAGACAGGTGAGAACTTTACTTACCGTACCAAGAACTCATAATATTTATTTATATTAATATTAGGATGCGTAAATTGGGCTCTAAAATTATTTTACGGACCACTATATGCGAAATAATTATAATTCTTTTGTTGCAAGGAGCAGAATGGCCAAGCTTTTATTATTTGTTTGAGCTCTTTTGCTTGGATTTGGATGTATACTTTGGTCATGCTGGAAGCTGTAGGTTCCTTATTGGAGCAGCTACATTTTTAATTTTGGAGAATTTTAATAAAATTTAATGAGTATCAACAACAGAAATGCATTTTTATTTATTTTTTGTGGTGTATATCTAAATGGACCCTGTTGACTGACAATTCACAGATTTCCTTTATAATTTTTCATGTATTTATTATTATAATTTTTTTTTTTTTTTTTTACTTCTGGACTTTTAGTTACATTTACTTAATTTAATAATTTTTAAAAATCCATTTATATAGTTTACACATGTACATTCCCTTTAAACATCATCATCATTCCTTGTGTTGTGCATCATCTGTTCTCAGGTGTGTGAGCTCACAGGTGAGCTTTACTCTGTACAAGAGGAGCGGGACAATCTTGTCTCTGCTCAGACAATCGCCACTGAGGACCATGAAAGACTGAAAGGGGAGGCTGTGAAGGCCCAGGCAGATCTTGAGAAAATCCAGAAGGATTTGGCTGATGCAGAACTCAAGGAAATTCAGCACACTGAGACCGCACAGCAACTCTCAACAGTCCAGACAAACCTGGAATCCCTTTTGGAGGAGAACAGGAGTCTTCTCAGTGCCTTGGAGGAAGCTAAACAGAAGGTCAGTACACTTAATTTGCAGTTGATAAAGTTTGACTGCTTAGATGTTCATCGGTTTATAATCGTCTATGGTTTTTTTTTTTTTTTTTTTATTCATAGTCTGTGCAGTTGGTTGAGGAACTGGAATCACTTGGTTGTGAAAGAGAGAGGCATCTTTTAGAGTTGACCACCATAACTGAAGAGAGAAACCAGCTCCAGGAAGCAATTTGTAGTAAAGAATCTGAGCAAGCACAGAATGTTCAGTCCCTTCAACTAGAGCTGCAGGCTCTTAAGGAGGAGAGAGATCAACTAAAGACCGACATGGAGGAAAATGTGGAACTGGTATGCATGTGATTTTTGTAAATACAAATCCTGTTTTCTATCATTGTTTTGTCACATATTTGCCTGCAGCCTAACATGGATATTATGACTATACTGGCTTTTTATCCTTGTTGCCTTTTTACTTTGAATTTATGCGTTGAAATTTTAGATGATTGAAAATCAAGAACAATTGAGGGCAGCTCTGGAGGCGACCAAAGCGCAAGAGGTGAAAATACTTCATCTGGAGGCGGAAAACGCTCAACTGGAGTCCCGACTGTCGGATACAGCTGAAAACAGTGCTGTGGAGGACCTGCAAATTCAGGTCATTTCAATTTTGTTGAATACCCTATACAGGTAGTCCTCGACTTGCGATGGAGATGCTGAGCCCATCATAACTTAAATGTGGTATGTGGAGACATGGCCTAGCCTACAGTGGAGTCTTAAAAACTAACAAACCCCATCGTGATCAATCATCAAAGCAGTATATAACTTGGCAAAACAATGATTTTGATTGTATATGGCAGTGGAGAGGCCACGCTGCTACGTATGCCTGCGGCGTTCGGGACCTGCGTGTAGTCCAGGAACTGAAATACATTGGTGCATCAGCTGAATTGGTCCTCAAACCCTGGTTCATAAACCAGCACAGGTCATGCAAGAACTTCTACCGAAATTTCCAGGGAAAATGTCCATCGATTGGGTTCTTTGTGCGTTTTTAACACTTTTTATTTATTAAGCATTAAACTATTGTTCCTTGAAAGTTTCTTTAGTGGAGGAGTTCCTAAATACATTGATACAAACACATACATGCCCCAGTAGCTAATCCATCTTAAAAACACTGAAGAACCCTGATTTAACAGCATTAACCCAATCATCCAAACCAGCAATTCATCTGCGGATTGTAACCGAGACATAGGTGGATGGCATGGCTTCCAGCTACATTAATACCAGCCAATTATACATACAGAAATTTGTGTAATGCCGCCACCATGCTTGGTGCACCAGAATGTTCTTAACTGAGCTGTTTGGTTTCCAGGTGAAGCAGCTGAAAGAGGATCTGGAGGCAGCGCACGCTGAAAGAGACAATGAGAGAGCTCTCGACTCGGAGTCGGAGAGGATGCAGAGCACGATCGGCTCTCTGACTGAAGAGCGAGACCAGCTTCAAGAGATTCTGCAAGGACTAAGAGAAGAGAAAAGCCAGTTGAAGAGTGAAATCGAGGCAAAAGATGAGATGGTGAGGGAAGAATTTGTGTTTTTAATTCAAGGCACATGCAAAGCATTGGAGTTTTAGGATTAATTTTAGCAGGGTTTTGTTTTTTTTATTTTATTTTTATAATTTTTTTTAATGTGATTCTACTATTAGATCATCCGTTTCCAGTCGGAACTGAACGAGAAGCAGTTTTCCGACTCGAATTGCATAATTAATGAGGAGAATGCAGTTCATCTACAACAGGTATTGCACTCACGTGTTCGGGATGTGATCTGGCGTTCGGGTTTCTGTTGCTGTTATGTAATAATCTGTTCATCTCTAGATTCAGGATCTTAAGGAGGCAGTCGAAAAGTTGACTCAGGAGAATTCCCTACTTAAAGCAGAACTTCAGGACACGACTGACAAGGTAGGACCCCATCGTGCTTGGGGCTTTAAACTGTAGAAGTATCTTTGATTGTTGTCGTTTTTGAAAACAGCAGACATTCCTAATGCAGTCTTTTGGAAGGTCCTGGTTGGTCTGTGTGGGAAAGAAGGATGCGGTCAGTGGTCTGAGAAACAAATGTTAGTGAATAATTAGATGAGTGATGGAGGGAGAGAGATAGAACTCCTCATTGCAAAGTAAAGATGTATTATTTTAGTAATCCAGTATTCTAACGATTATTCTGTCGATAAATCTGATAAGTACTTCTTTATTAAAGAGCAATAGTAAATGAGAGAAAAAAATAAGACTGGTCTTTTAAAATGAATAAGTCGTTCGTTTCCTTTTTGGAAAAGTTTATTTTTATCACTGAAAATCGTAGGTTATGGGAAACATTTTGTTTAATAAAACTCATTATTCTCACTCATGTATTTGTGTATTAAATCTCACAGTATCGCGATGTGGTTAAATAAATAAAAATATATTTAAAAAAAAATTTGCGTGAAATGATCTCAAACTTGGGAAACTTTCTGGTGATTCCTTTTGGCCTTTTTCTCCGTTCCTCTATTTTTCATTCTGCAGCGTCTTGTGTGTTACCTGTCCAGAGTTTAGCAGCCGGTGCACATCTGTAAATGGATTAAACTAATTTGTTATCCAATTGCTTGAGGAATTGTTTCAGCCCTAAATACAAGTACTGAAGAAAAAAATATAATTGTGTTTTTATATATATACAAAATATTGTATAATACATGTGGAGGGAGGGTGGCTTTTAGGAGCGTGTCTAATTGCGCCGATTTTTCATTACTCTGTGTGGTTTTATCTAAACCAAGGGTGTACACTTTATCAGCATGCGAGCGACTTACAATAAAATGACTGTCAAAATGATCTACCTACTATTAAAAATGCATAAATATTTTTTGAATATACATTTTTTTAATGTCATGCGATCTACCCACACTACCTTTGAGATCGTCCAGTAGATTGCGAGCGATGTATTAGGCACCCCAAAACATTCCCACACCCCTGCTCTAAACCTTTTCATTAAAGTTCATCCTGATGAGCAACAAACACACCTAAATCCTGACAATCACATGCTTGTTTCATGGCTATAAATAGAGCTGTTTACAGTCGTAATATTTATGATCCATCTCCTTTTGGAACAGGATGATGTCAATTTATAGTTTGTTTTTACAGAACTGGAGTTTCGGAGCTACAGACATTTGCCCCCACAATTTATTTATTTATTTATTTTTATTAAATAAATGTACTGTTTCAGCTACATGTATTATAATGCTCCCGTGTTATTTCTTTTGACAAAAAAAACAAAAAGAAATTCTGAACAAACACATTTTCCCCAATATGCTGTGATGTAATGGGTGTGATTTTTGTTTTATTCCCAGCTTGGTGAGCTCTCGGAAACTCTCAAGGCTGCGCAAGACAAAAATAGCAACTCGCTCGTCGCCCAGTCTGCCTCGAACGAAGAAAGCGCAAGACTCAAAGATGAATTGGAAAAGGCCCAAGAGGAACTCGTCAGGATGGAAAGTGAAATGATTGAATCACAGCTGAAGGAAGCTGAAGTCAGCCAGCAGCACATTGAAACTGCTGAGCAGCTTGCAAAGACTCAAGCAGACCTGGAGCACTTGACTGTGGAAAATAGCAAATTGCTGGCATCTTTGGAAGAAGCTAACCAAAAAGTGAGTTTCCATGCGCAAATCAAAGGAATGGATTTATTTTTGTCGGGTCGCTTTTATACCTTTTTCCACAGAAAGTTAAGTGCATATTTATGTATGTTCTATATAGACAGTGCAGCTGGAGGAAGAACTCGATTCTCTTCATTGTGAAAGAGAGCAGCCTTCGAGCAAGGAGATTGAGGGAGCTTGTGAACCAGAAGTTGAGATCCTTCGTACCACAGTTACCTCAGTGACCGAGGAGAGAAACCAGCTTCAGGAGATTCTTCAGAGTCTGAGAGAAGAACACAGCCAGCTGAAGAAAGATCTGGAAGAGAGCAATGACATGGTAACACTTTCAGATTTCATGGTAACACAACAGATTTCATACTAAACATAACTGTAAAGTATCAATGGATGGTGGACCTGATGAATATTCACTTCAGCTCATACAGGTGCAGGAGAAGGCAACTCTGGGTGATATCAGTTCACAACAAGAAGCCACCTGTGTACAAGATGAACTTCAACAAGTGAGTTAGATTTCATTATATATATTGCTCCAAGGGAACATTTTAATTGCACATTGGAGCTTGAACGAAATACACAAATTGAAAATTTATTAAATAAAATTGTTACGACGGTCCCAGACGTGGCATCAGTGATTTGCCTCTAGGGGCCGCTCTTGTAATGTTTAATGACAGCGGACCTTCAGCAACCCGGAAAAACTATTTTTGCTGGATGGTTAATAGCTCAAGCAATATATCGGTGCCCATTATTCGGCAAAACCAATGAATTGCGTGACCTCTAGTAGGGTGTACTACTGGGCATGCGTCTGCTGAGAGGCAAATGGTGTCCTTTTTCTAAACATTGACTGTCATATAGAGAGAGCAATTGTCTGTGGCCACCACCTGCAAAACAATCGCTTTGTCCGGGGTTTGCCTTGCTGTTGCCTTTCCAGTGACCTCTTGTCATGTTCATTTGCACCAATCAGATTCACAATTACTTATTCATATATGTTTATACTTACCTGGTGTTATACTGTGAGTTCGTGTTCCTTATTTTTGAGCAATGTGGTATATATGGAATAATACAATGCCTTCAAAGGACATGTGAAGATAAAAAAAAGTTGTTTTGCTACAGCAGCTACAAGAGCAACTGGCAGCACTGACCGAGGAAAATCAGCAGCTGAAGACAGATGCACAGGAAAATGTGGAAATGGTAAAACATGTTTCTCTGTATTGTTTCTGTATAGAACAATCCGAAAATATTTCATTACTTGTTTTGATTTAATGCAGATGATTGAGTCTCAAGCAGAATTGAGGTCAGCACTCGCCAATATAAAGGAACTAGAGAGGAACATTCGTGAGCTCGAAGGGCAGAAGGATCGGCTAGAGTCCAAACTGACCCAGACGGATAACAGTGAGGAGAGCAAACTTGTGGAGGGTCTGAAAATTCAGGTGTTTGCTTGTTGGATCATCACAAGGCATTGATGCATCGGTTCTCAAAATAAATTTGACATTCTTTTTTTTTGTCTTTTTTTTTTTTTGGCATCCATCTGAAAAAGTTGTACTTTTTGCTTAAATTTGCACTTATAATTTTGAGTACTTATACTCTTATACTTACTGCTAATACATGAATACATTATTTATTTTCGCACCTAACTCCAGGTTACCCATCTGAATGAAGAACTCAAAGCGCTTTTTGAAGAAAAGCAGCTTCTTTCTCAGAATACTGAAGAGCTGGAGAAAGTGCATGCAAGCATCCGCTCTCTTACTGAGGAACGAGACCAACTTCTGGATGTATTGCAGGGTCTGAGAGAAGAAAAGAGCCAGATGAAAAATATCTTGGAAGAGAAGGAAGACATGGTGAAGACAGAATGATATGTTTTGGGAAAATTGTCCTTAAAGCTTAAGAAATGTACGCTAAGTAATGATGTTTTCTCAGATTCTGCAGCTGAGGGAGAATCTCGAGTCCGCTACTGCGGAGAGAGACGAGCTTCTGAACGAGCGTACCAAAGGCGCTGATGAGGATGCTGCACTTCGTGAGAGTGCGTCCGCTCTCTGTGAAGAACGCAACCAACTGCAGGAGATCGTGCTGGGCCTGAGAGAGGACAAGTCCCAGATGAGCAGTGAGCTGGAGGAGAAGACTCATAGGGTAATCCTCATGTTGTTCCTATTTCTCAGTTAGTGGGAATCTGCTAGGAGGCGCAGAAAAGTGTAATCGAATCTCTTTCGCAGCTGATGCAGTTGATGGGTGAGCTCCAGTCTGCTACGATCGAAAAGGAGAACATTCTGGCTGAGAAATCCAAAGAGGACCTGGATAACCAAGCAGAGTTGGAAAGGCGTCAGGTCTGCATCGCTGCTCTGACCGAAGAGAGAGACCAGACAAAAGAGGAGAACGTACTGCTGAAGACTGAATTGGAGGAAACCAATGAAAAGGTATGACGGCGTACGTTTTTTACTTGTTTGTTTAGCGATTCTGACTTTTGCGCAGTATTAGGGAGGGGTGTAACCGTACACAAAATTCATGGTTCGCTTCAATTTCGGTACAGTTGGGGAAAGAAAACATTATTATTATTTTATTTTTTAAACATTTATGGTTAATAACAGTGGGCACATCAAAGGTTTACATGTTTTAAATTTTTTAAATAAAATGCCTGCTTGGGTTAAATAAAAAAATAATCTTAATAAAAATCTAAAAATCCAATACAAAGGAATCATTACCCCATTTGGGTAATGCAGATTTGTATTTTACATTGGAAAAAATGTCTTCATTTAAGAAACACACAAGGTAGTTAACTATTAATTCATCAAATTTACTTATTTGCGAATGAATTCAAATCCTGAGGGAGATATTAACCACCCGTAATTTCCGGACTATAAAGCGCACCCATATATAAGCACTGAATTTGACAAAGATTTTTATTTTCAACATAAGCCGCACCGGTCTACACTGAAACTAATTAACTTTACACAGGCTTTACCAAAAGACAGTGTCTGTTACATGGGTGAAATATGTTGTGGCTCCTTTAAGAGCAGAGCCGCATTTTCGGTATTACTGCATGTGTGCAAGACCGAGGAATATGTCCTTATTTTCTGATGCTCATTTCTAAGTTTCTTTTTCTAATTCGTAACGCTGTTGCCAAGAAAAATAAAAAGGCACGAGTTCTGGAAACCTGTCTGTGCTTATATGATTTCTGTTGCAACTGGAGTTAGCGAGCTCTCCCTTCACCCAGACTCGACACGTTACAACGGCTTGTATCTAAACAGTAGCCGACCAAGAAAGTCATTTTTTCTTTTTTTTAATTTTTTTTCCGTTTGGAAATTTCATTGGTCTAATGTTATGGGGCTCAGTTTTTTGGCTTGAAGTTTGGGAAACCGGGAAAAACCCAGGAAAAATCCATAAATAAGCCGGGAACAACAAGCCGGGGTTCAAAATGTGGGGAAAAAGTAGCGGCTTATAGTCCGAAAAATACGGTATGTTCTGCACGTAAAACGAGCTACAGCGCACGTGTGTACAGAATGAAGTCCTGGACCGAATATGTGTACCATTACACCCCTAGTATTACATTTTACAATATGAGATCCTGTTTGAGGGTTTTACAATATTACAGTATTTATCAAGCAAACAAACTGGTGGAGAACCAAAATGAAAAGAACCAGTGGGGGGGGAGACAAGAGGAAGCTGGAGTATGATTTTAGTGGGGATTACACCATGTGTGTAATTTTCCCTCCCACAGGTAATGCAGTTAAGAGAGACCCTTCAGTCTACATGTGCAGAGAAAGAGCATCTTCTATCGGAGACCACCAAAGAGAGTCTTGCTCAAATGGCTGAGATCGAGCAGATCCAGGCAGATCTCACCCTGGTCACCCAGGAGAAAGACCAACTTCTGGAACTGCTGCAAAGCCTGAGGGAGGAGAAGAGCCAGCTAACGCAGGACCTTGAGCAGAAGAGTGAGATGGTAAGGAATAAAGGTCGACCAATAGCAGATTTTGCTGATAACCGATTAACCAATAGTTTATAAAATGGATACTGGATAAAAACATAACATGGCATGTAAAATAGTACTGAATTTTATGACCAAAAAAGTGCTAAATGAATATTTATTAATAAATATTATATAATTAATAGATTATACATGATATAGGGCTCTCTGTGCAGTGCGTAATCTCTTGTGTAACAGCAAAGGGCACGTTGTGTCAGTGTTTCACCACTAGAGGCCACTGTCCTAATGCCAGCAGAAAGGGAACCTGGAAAACATATCTGTTTGGATTTTTGCCGATTTCAGCAAAACCGATTAATCAGTTGATCTCGAATAAGGAATTGTCTTAAATTGTTTATTTTTTGGTATAATGCATTACATAAAAGTGTGGGGAAGATCTATGATTTTTGAGAAGCCCAGCTCATTTTTAATAAACACAAAAATATTCAATCAGGGTTTTTTTCTTCCAATCAGATTGTAGTTTTATTGTTGGTTCTATTTGCACCCCCCTTGTTTAATTAAAGATACAGCATCTGAAGGAACTTCAGGCTGAAAGAGAGGGATCATCAATGAAGGAATCATCCTGTAGCACTAACATGAACGAGGATGGAGAGAGTCTCCAGGAGCTCCTGCAGGGAGTGAGAGAGGTATGCCAGTCCGAAAAAAAGATCTATGTTGAAATACAACAGGAGAATATAGAGAAAGCAGACTTGTTCATTTAATAAAACTACTCTGTGAAGCTCATCCAGGTCCAAGGCGAGCTGAAGCACCAGAAGCCACTAAGTCCTAAAGCCACCCGCAAAGCAGAGATTCAGCAGGCCAATCAGATTGTAATTAAATATTTATTTAACATCAAAACAATTACATCTTTAATTTACACCCATCTGTTTATGCAGGTGACATTAACATGACCTGAATATTGTTCTCCAGATCATTTAGAAAAGATCCTGATCTCTTTGGACATCTACAGTGTTACTTGCTTTATTTCACAGATGCAGGCTCTTAAGGATGAAGTTGAGTATTTGAGGAACGAGCGGACGTTACTCCGAAAGGATCTTCAGGAAGCTGCTGAAACGGTTAGAGCACTTAACGAACTGGATCGGGGTTCGCAACCTCTTACGTTTCGGAGAAGAAAATGTAAACTAAGAATCTCTTCATTTTTTTTCCCCCTCCTGCAGTCAAAAGCCTATCAGAACTTACTCCATTCCACGAAGGAGGAGCTGAAGAAACAGCAGAATGCTGACTCAGTGGCTCAAAGTTCTGGAAAGGACCCTCTACTTCAGCAGGTATGTCCATTCAGCTTTGTGTGCGCCATTGCTTGTTTTCATGTAGCGTAAATGACCCTTTTATATGCATAATTGTTAATTAAAAAATATGGAAAATATGGTTAATTTCAGGCTTAGAGAAGTTTCAGTTGCTCAAGTGTATATTTTAAGAAATAGAACCTGTCAAGGTGGTTAAATGCAGGGTGGCGCAGGGAAACGGGAAGTTTTGGTACCAGTAGTGTGTGTCGGAAATTGTTCAGAACCAGTGCGAACTCGTTTTGAACCCCTTTGTAAGGGTGGTGACTGTGTGAGTGCTGCACGAAGGGAATTTCACCATCGTTCCCAGTCAGGACTTCATGATTTGTGCAGATGGGACACATGCTATTTACAACATGGGTGTGGAATTTTGATGGAATGGGTTCGGTCTTGATAAAAGAAGTTCCCAGGTGGTGTTCTAACGGGCCGCACACCAGAGAATCATGAGGAACATTATTCCACAACACAAGTCACCAACGTGTTGAGCTGGGTTTTTCTTTTTCGGAATGTTGTAATCGAATAAAAAAAAAAAAAAAACTGGTCACAACCTGTACAATGAACATTTGTACATTTGTTGCTTGTAATCCATGCCCAGTATAAAATAGTCCTAAACCGTTTTACATGAAGCACATCGTTTCTTCTAAATCTACACGTTTTTCCTTTTTCTCTTCCACTTTAGATGAGCCAGTTGAATACAGACCTTTTGTGTTTGAGAGAGCAGCTTATGGCGAAGAACACCTCCGAGACTCAGGATCTCAAAATGGAGACGCAGAATCTTCTGACCCGCATCGCGTCGCTTGAGGAAGAAAAAGTGAACCTCCAAGAGATGCTCGAGTCTGCCAGAGAAGAGGCGGCTAACCTGAGACGTGATCTTCAGACATGTGAACAAGCGGTAAGCGAAGCACCGTTTTTTCCACCGGAGCTCACAAACGTCCCTTTCCTATTTGTCAACTGGGTTTTGAATCCGTTTCCAGAACCACAAGCTGACTGAAGAGCTTGAAATTCTTGGAAGCATCAAAGAGCAGCTGCTTAGCGAAAAGACCCATGCAGATCAGCTTCAGGAGGTTTTCCATGGGGTCCGAGAAGAGCGAGACCAGCTCAGGAGGGAGCTAGAGGAAAAAATCGAGGAGGTAAAAAAAAAAAGTACTAAGCTGTTAAGTGATGCATAAGAAAGGGGGGAAAAGTTATGTAACGTTACAAATTGTGTTTCAGCTGACACATGTTGAGGAAAAGGCTGAAGGACTAGAAAAGGAAAACAAGCTGCTTGAATCTGAAGTCAGTTCTTTAAGCCAGGTTAGTTTTATGTGGGAATTTTGGGATTTGTACAGAATTGCTTACCTGGTTAACATGTTCATATACTGAAATATATTGGCATGTATCTTATTATGATTATGTTTAGAGTTTTGTGGGGGAAAATCTTTCTGAAAATATTTTTATGCAAAGAGCTAGGTGTCTTTTTCTCTTTTCTTTGTTTCTTTCTTGCTTTGTTTGTTTTTTTTGGTTTTCTTTCTTTCTGTTTCTTTATTTCTTTTATTTCTTTATTTCCCTCCCCTCAAACACACCAAAATGAACATTGAGTATGGCACGATAAAAATAAATTTTAACTATAACACACACAATCACATGCTGTGTAAAGTTGTGTTGAACCCTGATTTTACTGTTTCCAGTCTCTTCATGAGGTGAATGAACACACTAACACACCATCTAATGGAGAAAGACTGAGGATGATCTCTGAGATTGAAACCTGCAATGAAAAACTGAAAGTAAGAGCTTTTCTAACCGAATCGCGTTTTGATTTTATGTTCATTTGTAACTTTCTGAAACTTGTATGCAAAACTTATCTTTGTACAAACCTCAAACTCTGTTTAATTGCTCTAGATTCTAAACTAATACAATTTCTTGTCTTATCCTTTTGAAGGTTGCCTTCTTGAAGCTCCAGGTGATCATCGACCGTCCCAAACACAAAGACTTCCTTGCCGATGGCAATAGTAAAGAAAATACCGTGTTTTGTCAGCTGTTACCATTTATTCCGATGTCCCATCGAGCTGCTTTCACATGTCTGACTTCCAAAACAAGTCAGCTTGATGACCTGCTTAGAAAAAATGAGGTAAATCTGTTTGTTTCAGTACAAAATGTGTTCAATAAACTAAAGTTTTGATACATTTCGATGGTGTAATTTACATTGCTGTAGTTCCAATTTGTTTTAAACATTTACAAAGACCACAAAATGTAAATCAATTCAAATTTGTAGGAAAAAAAAGTTTTATTACCCAGCAACTCTTCTCTTTAGGTGGCCTTGCAAAGACTTGCAGCTCTGCACATGGCCCACTTCATGAAACAGATTCACCGTGATGTGGCTTCCTTCGAGGAGAGAATGCTACACGATGTGCTTATTCGCCGAGCTCAGGCTCCTCAAACTCTCCAGGTGATCCCTGCCGACTTCCAGGACATTTGGGACCAGAGAATGTTGGAGTTGTTGGACAAACGCAGGTGCTATCTGCAGGTCTGTGTAGCTCACCAAACTTGTCATGGGTATTGCAGACTATATTTTGTACATAATTACAGGTAGTCCCCGCGTTACGATGGTTTGATTTTACCTTTTGTTTTTTATCTGAGCATTAAACGTAGCTGGCAGGACGGCATATTTTCAGTTTGTATTTTCTGCCATATAAAAAAAAAAAAAAAAAGAGACTAGTTAGCACAGTGTCACTCCATTGCGAAAATAAGATTTGGTTTGCACATGCATGAAAACGCTAAAGAATCCCTAGGGCTAGTTCGAGCAGCTAACCAGGAAATGGCTAGCGGCTAATGCTAGCACTTTGGATACTTTCGCATTTTATATCCATCCTCATGAATTTCCTCAAACGAGAAAATCCTGACAATTCCACATATCGAGGGAGAGAATGAACGAAGGATGGAAGGAATGAAGACATTTGTTCAAATTTGCTGAAATACGTAGAACAGTTAAGAAATCTTTAGAAAATTCAATGTAAAACACATTTTTACAGAAATGTAGTCTAACAAAAATAAACTATTCAATTCCATTTCATTTGTGCCAATTTAATTGATTACTCTATTGAATCAATATAATGGTGTGTTGCAATTTAATTTATTTATAATAAAATAAATAAAAATATGTATATATAGTCTGTGTACCATAATTTATGTACTTATTAATAATATATTAATAATTATAGCTATAATTCACCAATGTCACCAACCCAAACAGACTTGTTCCAGTTTATGTGCATTAGATTATTTGTTTAAGGATATTAAGTAAAGTCTTCTCCTCTTGGCAGAACATGAACAGCATTCTGGACTTCCTGGAAGACGGTATTGCCAAACATGCAGTCACGCTCTCTGAGGAACTTCATGCCCGGTCCCGTGCCGGCGAGGAGAGTAAAGCGCTGACTAGAACCGCAAGCACAGCAAGCATAGTTCAGTTCTTGGAGCGAGAGTTTGCACGACGCGCAGCTTTGACAGACCGCCAGAGAACGTTTCGCCAAGTAAGGATTCTACAAAATGCCTAAGAGTAGATATTGCACTGAATGGCATGTTGAATGCTTAGGCTTATTACAAATCTTTCTTTTGCAGAGCATGTTGGATAAATACAGCTGTGCAGTTTCTGTCCTGAAGCCCTTGGAGAATGAGTCAATCCAGATACTGAAGCAGGAGAGGCGTGAGAGTCTCGCACTGCTTCCTTCTCAGAGTGGTGAGAAGCCCAAAACCGAGGCTGACCTGCTGCAGGACAAACGGCGCCTCGCCCTTCAGTTACTGCAGGCTCAAAAACAGCTCGAGGTAAGATTGGAGCAAAGACATTTTTTCTTCAGGTGGCTGTTTATCTGATATTTGGATGTAGAATGTATGGCTGAATGTTTATGGACATTTGATGATCTTCCCACTAACTCGGAAAAACGGAATTGTACTAAGATACTGCAACGTTATAGTTTATCTTCACTGCAGCTAGGAGACCCAGACCTGATCTAGCAGGACAATGCTTCATTAAGATACGCTCCCCTGAAGTTAAAATGATCTGCACAAATTGTTTTTTGTTCATTTTGCTCGCTTGGGGGTTTCAATTTAGCGGTAATGTATTATGGGTTAGCGGCCGGAGCCCCTTTAAGAAGGTAGTGGATGTAGGTAAGACATGTGACCAAGGCAAGCATCATGACATACTTAGAGTGAGTCATAGACAGATGTGGCAGAGAGAATCTGGTAATTTTTCAAAATAAAACATGGTTCAGATTAAGATAAATAAAACGGAAATAATGTAATTTATGTATGCGTGTTCCCGGTACCAATTGACCCACGAACCGGTGCGGGTCCGCGGCCCGGGGTTTGGGGATCACTGTTCTAGGGTGTGGTGGCAGTTTAGTCGTTGAGGCTCTAGGTTACTAATTGGAAAGTTGGTTGTTCAAGCCCAGTTATTGCCAAGCTTTCACTCCTGGGGCCCTTGAACAAGGCTCTTACTCACACCCTCTGTGCTTTATGGGCACCGTTTCATGGCCAAACCTGTGCTTTGACCCCCAGCTTCACAACATAGCTGGGATAGGCGAAGAAAGAGTTTTACTGTGCTGTAAAGTGCATGTGACGTGAAGCAGCCTTCAAAGGTGCACCTTAGTGGACCTCCTAAAAGTACCATCTTAGATTATTGCTGAAAGCTACCATTAGCGAGAGAATGCGAGTCTGAAGGCAACATGGATCAATGGGGACACATCTTTGGACGAGTCTCTTTCCTGTTCGTGTCAGTTTTTAACTGTCGTACAGTCCGACATTGACAACAGATATCTTGGTGTGAATTGGGGGATCATGTTTGTACAGTCTGACAAGCAACAATCACAAAGGACTGTTAAAAAATTGTTGCATGAGCCCGGATGTAAATCATGTGAAGGATCTGCCTTAGGAGGCCCTGTTTTCATTTCATAAACTTGCGCATTATAAAACTTTGAGTTTGACTTAAGTCTTACTTGTACCTCGGACCTGCTTGTAACACCAGGTGACTAATTCTTAATCTCTCAGGTTCTTCAAAAGGAAATTGAGGTGCTGAAGACTCAGGCAGACATGTCGGATAAACAACACGCCAACAAGCTTGAAGAGCTGAGCTCTGTTTTGAAGGAGAAAGAGGATCTCATTCAGAGCCTACAAACAAAGCTGACTGAGGCTGAGGTGGGTTTAAAATGGAGATCAGGAGTGCTGAGCGCTAATAACAGTTTCATACACTATTGAACAGTTTTGTAACCTGAACACTTGGTTCACTTCATTTCAATTCATTCTTATTTGTATCAAAGTAAATGTAATGTATTACTGTACTTAAGTAGCTGTATCTGTACTTTACTGAAGTATTTCCATTTGGGGAGACTTTCACCACATTCCAAAGTCAAATATCTTATTTTTTTAAACTACATTTAACAAAATCAGTGGTTAGTTTTTATTTATGAGGATTAAAAAAAGTAACTGTTCAAACACTGTGATCCACCGATTAGGCTCTGTTTTGAACTTGTTTGATTGGCACTTGGTGTATCTACTGATCACCAACATACAGTTCAGCATCAGTTCAAAAGCAATTTTAGAGAGGAATAAATGATGGAAGAAATGCCTGACTCAAACTCACCACAACACACGTGAGCTTATTTACTGAATTTTTATTTATTGTATTTTTTTCACTGATTTTATCAATCAGTGACCCATTTATCATTTTATTAATAGATCACTGTATTTTCACATAAACATGATTGATTAAAGAGTCTTGTGACAAAAATGATAACGGGAACATTATTGCCGTAATAAATCATAGTACTTTGGATACTTAAAGGCATATACTTTTGTACTTTTACTCGAGTAATTTTTTACTGAGTGAATCTCTAATTTAACTCTACTACATAGTTTGTGTACTTCATCGACCACTGCAATGCACGTTGTCTGAAAGAAGCTTTACAGAGAGAAAGCGGTTATAAAGTTGTATAAAAGAATGCGTAAGTTTAGCGCCTATATGTTTGCTCCTTATACTTGTAATTTCGCCACTATTGAGCGAGCCAGTGGCAAGGAAAAAAAACTCGTTAAGATGGCATGAAGAAACCTTGAGAGGAACCAGACTCAGAAGGTACCTCCATCCTCATCTGGGTTGTCTCTAATGTCCATTTATTGTAGTTTCAGTCAAGCGTTTGCTAATTTTTTGAAGGTTACAAGAATCCTCTAATTGCTGCATGTCTGATGTTTTCCAGGCTCTTGCAAAAATTAAGATGCCACCCAGTGCTGCTGAAATGGAGGCCTTAAAGGATAAACTGGTGAAGATGGAGTTTGACCACATCGCTGTAACGACCAGTCATGAAAAAGAGTGAGGTTTTTTTTTTCTTTTAAATTAAATGAGTGGTTGGAGTTCAAAGTGAAATAGTGAATGGCGTAATATTCGTAATAAATCTCACACATTTTCGCCGATGTTTTGTAGAATAGCACAGTTACAGTCCATGGTGGATCACCGAGGCGACATGATCCGCAAGCTGAAGGAGACTCTCAGAAAAACCCAACAGCAGGATGAGAATTCATGTAAGCAGAGTCTACCAGGTTTATCTAACTTTTTTTTAGCTGGTTCTCAGCGGCTAATCTTTGTTCTGCCCTTGTGAACAGTTGTAGATGGTGAGGAACCTCATTCGAAACCTGCCACTCAGGCCAAAACCTCAACTTGCCATAAAGATAAAAAGATTGAAGAGCTGGAGAAGAAGACCGCACAATTTGAAAGGTATGTTGGTTGATTTTAATTGATTCAGCTTGTTTTAAATCCAGATGTGGAAATCCCTTTAAAAAAACAATCTAATCTGATTTCCAGCGTGGTGAGCAAACAACAAGACGAGATCACTAAATGGAAAAACAGAGCATATAAATTGAGGGAAAGCAAGAAAGAAGCTCCTCATTCACCACGCACCCCAACCAAGCGGCCTCAGCTGTTAACAGAAAGCGAAGTGAACTCCCCTAAGAAAACGTTCCTCGACTCTCCCAAAAGCAAGTTCTTTGACGTCCATGCTGGCACTGATCCGATGGCACTCAAGTGCCCAAAACAGTTCTTTGATAACTCCAGCCTTGGAACCATGCCAGGTATGTATACAGGCACATCAGTGTCCTGATGTAGGTCTAAAAACCTACATTTGTAGCTTTTTATTTGCTGTCTTTTTCCGTGTACATTTTATTTCTTTACACCAGATGATCCATCTACAGATGATTCATCAGAAAGTGATGATGGTAATGTACTGTGCATTTTGACTGTTTGTGGTGCCTACGCTTTCCTTTTGGGAAATCACTGGCTTGGTTTCATTCTTGGACCACTGGTTGAAATAAGTTCTGTAGTGCCATAGGGGTTTTTTTTTTTTTTTTTTCTTTTTCCCCCCACAAAAGGGTGAATAGTTGATTTTGTGGATTGCAGCCAAATCTGGTGACTGTTACACGGGTATACTGGAAACATCAGTATCTTCACAAAGTGGAAATGTAAAACGCTGTCGCAGTTGTTCCTTTCAGACTGCAAAAGAGGCTCTATTCCTCAATGTCTGTCTGATTTTTATATTTTCTTTTTTTCATTATTGTTATTGGTTTTTTGCCCTTGATACAAGTTTCCTACAGAACCGCTGCAGTGTCCATTTACTGATTTTCTCTGTGCTGATGACAATTTCTGTATTTCTAGATCCTTACCTAAAGTCCTTCTACATCCATGGCATCTTCCACATGCACAGCGAAAAGTGTCTTGCAATTGTGATTTTTCTCAAAATATTATATCTTAAATTTTTTTATTTTTTAAGGTGTCATTAAAAGCCGTCAAATAAGTCAGCACCTAATTTAATTTGGTTGAGCTAGTATGGATTTTTTTTTTTTGTGCAATCAAAATCCCACTTAAAACTTATTCATCAATTAATAGAAATTAATTCACCAGTTCAACTTTGATTCCATGGAAAATAGTACTAGTAATTATATATAGCCTTTAATAATAATGTTAAACAATGCACTATTGTGAGAATTGTCTCATTTATGGTCTGTGCTGGGCTTTGTACTAGAGGTAACTCATAGTGGATTTTATGGATAACTAGGTTGGATCTTGTCGATAATCAATTAATCACTTGATTAAAATTGATTCTGTATGGGAAAAAATAAGCATACACCATGTAAAATACTGAAATTTATTAGAAAAATAAAACAGTACTAAATCATGAAAATGTGCTAAATGAAATAAATATGAATATACTAATAAATATAGAAGAAAATGCCATGCATTCAAAAAGTAACTCCAAATATCTAAAAACAGTTGCCTCCAAAATGAGTTAAAAAAGACAAACAAACATCATGTGGTGTCAGTGATTTGCCTCTAGAGGCCACTCTTGCACTGTATAATGACAGCAGACCTTCTCAGCCACAACCCGGAAAAACTGTCAATTAATTTTTTGCCGATCTAGCAATCAACAGTTGGTGCATATCAATCATCAAAACCGATGAATCGGTCGGCCTCTAGTTTGTATAGACTTTATTCAGAGTTAAACAAAGTTTGCTAGAACATAGCTAGGCTCATAATCACCCACCATGTGCACCAACGATTTCTGCAACTTTTCTTTCGTGTGTGGCTATGGCTAAAAAAAAAGATTTTATCTTGTATCACTAAAAGGTGTGTTTTGACTTGTAAATACTTTAGCAAATTTGAAGAACTAAAAATTATGTATAGGTGGTAGCTCAGTGGTTAAGGCATTTGACTTTGGATCGGAAGGTCACAGGTCTAAATCCCACCACCACCAAGCTGCCACTGCTGGGCCCTTGAGCAAAGCCCTAAAACCCATCCCCTGCTCAGTTGTTAGTCGCTCTGGATAAGGGCGTCTGCCAAATGCCGTAAATGTATATTAAAAATTGCACAAATTTCAGCCAAATAAATCACAGAAAGGCAGCCTTTACTGTTCCCCTGAACATAAACCTTGTGTTAAATAATTAGAATTTCCCTCAATGATTTTATTTTTTTTCCCCAATAAAAAAATTGGGAATTGTTTCATATTTCTATTAGCTATTATCTGATAATGCAGGAAAATGTAAAAAATTTTTGTTGTTGTTGCAATATTTCTAGGGTATAATTAAATTGATTTATTTAATTGAAAATACATAGTATTGCTTATGGTTTTGCATAAATTATCTTGATAATTGACATTAGATGAAAACTGGGTTATGGCATATAAGATTATGAAATCCTTTGAGATTATTTGTCTATTTCTTATTTCGCTTGTGCTTCTGTATTTTCTCTAGACTCCAGTACAGCAGTCGGCTCTACTGACTCGAACGCAGAAAGCTGGTGGCATATTCCAAACTCCTCGCCAAAAAAGACCAACCTGAATCTAGATGCCAACGGCTGTCCAACACAGTGATTTTCATTTGTAATTGTCTGTCTTTTTTTTAAATGTTTGTCAAGTCTGTCATTCCTTTAAGTATCTTTAAGCGTATGTTTGTTACACTTGTGAGGACAGTTCAGTTCCACAAGTTTTCAGAATAAAGTCTATCTACTAGAATCATGTGGGGGTGTGGTGTTTAGTTTTTAACGTGTACCAAACACAATAATTCGGACATTGTAATTATGGTTCTGTTGGCACTGCTTGCGTAATTTGCGTGTCTGTGAAATGCAGATCAGCAGTTAGGGTTGTTTCTCTCCGTGTAATCACATTAATTAAATTTCAATTCATTTTTATTTGTATAGTGCTTTTAATCATGAGCTTAGTCTTAAAGCAGCTTTACACAGATAATGTAGTGAGATTAAGAACATCTTGTTCATTTTTAAGATTTCACACTATCCAGAGATACTTCTAGCTGCATGTGGTCCTAGTAACAGTAATTCAGTCTTATCAGTGTTGAGCAAAATGAAGTTATCAAGCATCAACTGTCTAATGTCCTTTACACACTCCTCAACATTGTTAAGCTGATCTCTCTCTCTCATCTGGCTTTCCTGAAATATACAGCTGTGTTTCATCAGCATAGCAATGGAAGCGAATACCATGTTTATGTATAATTTCACCCAGAGGCAGCATACAGTGGTGTGAAACAGTGTTTGCCACATGTTTGTCACATTTTAATGTTTCAGATCATCAAACTAATTTAAATATTAGTAAAAGATAACACAAGTGAACACAACATGCAGTTTTTAAATGAAGGGTTCTTTTTTATTATTGAGGGAAAACACGATCTAAAACTACATGGCCCTGTGTGGGGGGGGAGTGTTTGTTAAAACTGTGGTTTATCACATCCGAGTTAAAATCTCCAGCCACACCCAGGCCTGATTACTGCCTCACCTGTTCACAATCAAGAAATCTCTTAAATAGGACCTGCCTGACAAAGTGAAGTAGACCAAAAGATCCTCAAAAGTTAGACATCATGCCGCGATCTAAAGAAATTCAGAAACAAATGAGAAAGAAGGTAATAGAGATCTATCAGTCTGGAAAAGGTTATAAAGCCATTTCTAAAGCTTTGGGACTCCAACAAACCACAGTGAGAAACATTTGCAAATGGCAAAAACATGGAACAGTGGAGAACCTTCCCAGGAGTGGCCCAAGAGCACAGTGATAACTCATCCAAGACGTCACAAAAGACCCCACAACATCCAAAGAACTGCAGGCCTCACTTGCCTCAGTTAAGGTCAGGGTTCAAGACTCCACTATAAAAAAGAGACTGGGCAAAAATGAGTTCCAAGACGAAAACCGCTGCTGAGCTAAAAGAACATAAAGGCTTTTCTCAGTTTTGCCAGTAAACATCTTGATCCCCAAGACTTTTGGGGAAAATACTGGACTGATGAGACAAAAGTTTAACTTTTTGAAAGGTGTGTGTCTCATTACGTCTGGCATAAAAGTTACTGCATTTTATAAAAAGAACATCAACAGTAAAATATGGTGGTGGTGGTAGTGTGATGGTCTGGGGCTGTTTCACTGCTTCAGGACCTGGAAGACTTGCTGTGATAAATGGATCCATGAATTCTGCTGTTTACTAAAAAATCCTGAAGGAGAATGTCCAAACATCTGTTCGTGACCTCAAGCTGAAGCGAACCCGGGTTCTGCAGCAGGACAATGATCCAAAACACACCAGCAAGTCCACCTCTGAATGGCTAAAGAAAACAAAATGAAGACTTTGGAGTGACCTAGTCAAATCCTGACCTGAATCCTATTGAGATGCTGTGGCATGACCTCAAAAAGGCGGTTCATGCTCAAAAACCCTCCAATGTGGCTGAATTACAACAATTCTGCATAGATGAGGGGAGCACAATTCCTGCAAAGTGTTGTTATTGCAAGTTATCGCAAACACTTAATTGCAGTTGTTGCTGCCAAGGGTGGTCCAACCAGTTATTAGGTTTAAACACTTTTTCACACAGGATTTTTGGATTTTGTTTTCTCTCAATAATAGAAACCTTCATTTAAAAACTGCATGTTGTGTTCACTTGTGTTATCTTTTACTAATATTTAAATTAGTTTGATGATCTGAAACATTACAGTGTGACAAACATGCAAAAAAAATAAATCAGGACGGACACTTTTTCACACCACTGTATATAAAGAGAAAAGAAGCGGGCCTAAGACAGATTCTTGTGAAACACCAACCTTGCCTCAGAAAGTGTGGAGAACTCTTCAACAAACTGATAGCGGTCACTTAAATAAGACCTAAGCCAGGAGAGAGCTGTTCCCTTTATTCCAACAACGTTCTCTAGTCTACATGACCACAGTCTGGCCTAGAAAGAAATAGTTCCCAACCTTACTGTGTAGCTTTCTGTTTATTTTTCTTCTAACATACCACTGTTGCTGCCTTTTTACTTAATTTTTAAAAAAGGTACTTCCATTTGACAACAGACAGCAAATCAGGTTTGGGTGCAAAAAAATTTAATCTTTTTTTTTTTTTTAATGGACCATTATGCATGAAAAAATAAACAACCATCATAAATAAAAGTAAAGCACCATAATTGACCCTGCTTTTCACACTTTATATCCAGGAATGAAATAATGCATTGAGGACCAGCTCAGACATTTGTAGGGATAGCAAGGTCTTCTCTGTTGGTCTAAACACCATCACTGACTTTTGTTATTCAATATATTTTCGTGCATGAATATATTCAATTATTCGCAATAGCCTATACTCTACATTTCATACCTCCTTTTTTGTCCTCTGGTGCACTGATACAAAGAGCATCTGCTAACTTTTCAATCAGATTTCAACCCCCACATTGTATTGCAATGTTGTTTAAAGGTAGGTACCTGCCTTGAGCCTTTAATGTCAGCACTTCGTGCTCTTGCAGCATACAGTTCATGCTGCTTGAAGGCTGTTGCTTTAAGCAATGAGATTGCAAGTTTGCGACACAAAAGTCATCTCGAGAGGAGGTGGTTGTTCAGTGGTTGAAACATTGGTCTTTGGAAGGTCAAAGGTTCAAATCCCACCACCACTAAGCTGCCTCGGCTGGGCCCTTGAGCAAGGCCCTTAACCCTCCCCTGCTCAGTTGTAAGTCGCTCTGGATCAGGGCGTCTGCCAAATGCCGTAAATGTAGTCATAGCTTGCCAAACGCATCTGTAGCAAACTGCACAAGATGTCATTTTTTTTTTTATTTCCAATTTTTATTTATGGAAAGCGCTTTGAGCCGTAACTTTTAAAGGCGCTATATAAATTAATGATTATTATATAAATTCTGAATGTAAAATTTTTTTCAAACTGCACCAGCTTAAATATACAGTGAGGAAAATAAGTATTTGAACATCCTGCTATTTTGCAAGTTCTCCCACTTAGAAATCATGGAGGGGTCTGAAATTGTCATCGTAGGTGCATGTCCACTGTGAGAGACATAATCTAAAAAAAAAAAAAATCCAGAAATCACAATATACGACTTTTAAACTATTTATTTGTATGAAGCAGCTGCAAATAAATATTTGAACACCTGTCTATCAGCTAGAATTTTGACCCTCAAAGACCTGTTAGTCTGCCTTTAAAATGTCCACCTCCACTACATTTATTATCCTAAATTAGATGCACCTGTTTGACGTCGTTAGCTGCATAAAGACACCTGTCCACCCCATACAATCAGTAAGAATCCAACTACTAACATGGCCAAGACCAAAGAGCTGTCCAAAGACACTAGAGACAAAATTGTACACCTCCACAAGGCTGGAAAGGGCTACTGGGAAATTGCCAAGCAGCTTGGTGAAAAAAGGTCCACTGTTGGAGCAATCATTAGAAAATGGAAGAAGCTAAACATGACTGTCAATCTCCCTCAGACTGGGGCTCCATGCAAGATCTTACCTCGTGGGGTCTCAATGATCCTAAGGAAGGTGAGAAATCAGCCCAGAACTACACGCGAGGAGCTGGTCAATGACCTGAAAAGAGCTGGGGCCACCGTTTCCAAGGTTACTGTTGGTAATACCCTAAGACGTCATGGTTTGAAATCATGCATGGCATGGAAGGTTCCCCTGCTTAAACCAGCACATGTCCAGGCACGTCTTAAGTTGGCCAATGACCATTTGGATGATCCAGAGGAGTCATGGGAGAAAGTCATGTGGTCAGGAGTGGTGTTTGTTTGGAGGAAGAAGAATGATGAGTACCATCCCAAGAACACCATCCCTACTGTAAAGCATGGGGGTGGTAGCATCATGCTTTGGGGGTGTTTTTCTGCACATGGGACAGGGCGACTGCACTGTATTAAGGAGAGGATGACCGGGGCCATGTATTGCAGATTTTGGGAACAACCTCCTTACCTCAGTTAGAGCATTGAAGATGGGTCGAGGCTGGGTCTTCCAACATGACAATGACCCGAAGCACACAGCCAGGATAACCAAGAAGTGGCTCTGTAAGAAGCATATCAAGGTTCTGGCGTGGCCTAGCCAGTCTCCAGACCTAAACCCAATAGAGAATCTTTGGAGGGAGCTCAAACTCCATGTTTCTCAGCGACAGGCCAGAAACCTGATTGATCTAGAGAAGATCTGTGTGGAGGAGTGGGCCAAAATCCCTCCTGCAATGTGTGTAAACCTGGTGAAAAACTACAGGAAACGTTTGACCTTTGTAATTGCAAACAAAGGCTACTGTACCAAATATTAACATTGACTTTCTCAGGTGTTCAAATACTTATTTGCAGCTGTATCATACAAATAAATAGTTAAAAAATCATACATTGTGATTTCTGGATTTTTTTTTTAGATTATGTCTCTCACAGTGGACATGCACCTACGATGACAATTTCAGACCCCTCCATGATTTTTAAGTGGGAGAACTTGCAAAATAGCAGGTGTTCAAATACTTATTTTCCTCACTGTATTTGTGTGGATGTAATAGCTGTTTTTGTTGTTGTTGTTGTTTTTGTTTTTTATTTCACGATGGATGACCAAGGTGAAGAAATCGATTTGGTCACAAGAATTTTTCAAGAAAATCGGTTAATTGTTAAGGAATCGTCAGTTGTTAACCATTTTCATCAACTATTTATATGTTTCCTGTAGAAGGAAAAATTTGCACACAAAAAAAAAATAATTCTATCAAATCCCCAGGAAAACTTGGGGTCGTTTTATGAGGTTAATATCTGCTAATAATAATAATAATAATAATAATAATAATAATAATAATAATAATAATAAATGCTTCTGCTAGAGATGATGTATGCAGGCAGGTGCAGTTGTGGCTCCAGTGAAAGGAGATGTGTTTCTTGTTTTGGTAATGACAATTCATTCTGGCTGTGTGAGATTCCTGTTTTTGTAATGCAGGAATTTCTCTATAATATTGATGGTTTCTATAACTGTGGTGTCATAATGAGGGGTATGAAGAAGTGGACTGGTTCAGGTAGAAAAAACCCCATCATACCAACAGTAAAATATGGTGGTGGTAGTGTGATGGGGCTGTTTTGCTGCTTTAGGACCTGAAGCAGCAAAACAGCAGCAAAAATGAGGGGTATAAAGAAGTGGACTGGTTCAGGTAGGAAGTGTGAAAAGCACTGGGTTTGAATGAAGTTGAAAAGTTTGTTAAATTCAACACTTGAGCCGTGAGGTGTCGCTTCTGGCTGGTGTTGAACAGTAACAGTACACCTCGGGGTAGTGAACGCACCCCGCACTCAGCAGCACTACACCTGCATGAGGAGCTTCGAGAAGCGGCGCAGCTTCGGTTTTTCCTCTAAAACTCGGTAGTCGGGAAAGAAAACGAATCCGTTTCGGATCATTGGAAATCGTCGTCTTTCTGTTTTTTGCTTGTAAAAACGTAAGAAAGATGCAGCAGCCCTCCGTAACCGCGAGCGCAGACGCAGACGCTGCAGGTAAGCAGCCTGAAACGGCTTCATTCACTCATCTACTCTTTTTCCCTCTGTTTCTACTCATTCACTCTGGTCAATTTATGTGCAATTCAGTTGGTAACAAATGCAACAATTTCCACTTCGAATTATTTCTTTTTTATAATAGAAATAGTACTAAATTTTTTAAAGTAAAACTAAATTACATTGAATTAAACGCTTCTTATTGTTGACTTCATGGTTACTTACAATAAAAGTGATTATTGTAAAGTATTTTCTGATCAAACATAATTTTTCTTTCTTTCTCCATTTTAACCAGGTTTAACATTTATAAGATTATATAAATGGCTTATATAAACATTGAAACACATTCCCAAACAATTTACATTTATTCTTGTGTGTTTTTAATACTGTAATAATAATAATAGTGATGATAATAATAATAATAATAATAATAATAATAATAAGTACTTATTATAGTACAAATTATTATTATTATTATTATTATTATAATACTTTCAGTGGAATATTTATATCTATAAAAACTTTGCTATGTTCATAGAGATCGTAGTAAGTGTATTGATGAGATGCCGAACATCACCACGTCACCCTGGAATAAAAAAATAAAAAATCCTAGCTACAAATTTGTTAGTCATGCATCGTTATACAACTTTTAATGCTTTATTCATCTCACAGGATTTTACCTTGAAACTTTGTGCTGTTTAACATTTCGAGTCGCATCGTCTTGACTGCACCTGGTGATTCGACAATCAAAGTGACTTATGGATCGAATGACATCTGAAAAGATTTGCAAATTGTTTTCAAGTAGGAAATCCTGGGTGGCACTTTTACAACGATGATTTTGGTGTTTTTGGGGGTTTTTTTTATGGGGGGGACGGAATTGCATTTCCTCCCATCCTCTTAAATGAAGCTGTAGTTACATTCGAGTACAAAATGTCTGAATTCATGGTGACTGCCCCGATCAGTAGGAATAAATAATACAAGATTTTCTTCTTTAGCTGTAAAAAAAAAAGGAAAAATGCTACAAAATCTAATGATGATGCAAATTGAGGAGTAATTAATTACTCAGTGTCAGATGTTGGTCAGTAATGAATTCAATTTAGTTGTATTAGTAAAGCACATTTAACAATGTCCCAAAGCAGCTATACAGAGATAAATAAGTAAAAAAAAAAATTATAAATTTAATAATCAAATGAGATAAATTCATTAATGCTGCTTAAATCAGAATATGACTTTCAGACAAAATAGAACTTAAACCTACTATTAAAACTTACAACTTTGGAATTTTCTTCCCATTTAGATTAGACAGGCCGAATCTTTAACTGTTTTTAAATTAAAAAACAACTTTTTTATGCTAGTTTTTATGTGAGACCTTTTTGTATTTTTGTGACGTATCAGTGATGTAAATTGTACTTATTTTTCCGTCTTATTATATTTTGTTATTGTTTAGTTATTATTTATTTTTATTTCCAATTGTTATGCTTGGAAAGCGCTTCGAGCTGTAACTTTTAAAGGCACTATATATATATATATATATATATATATAAAAGAAAAATTATTATATAAATGCTGAATGTTTTAATTTTGAAAGTCAGATAGTAACTTTGAAGATAGTGAGCAGTTTCTGTTCTTTGAAAGTAAAAAGCTTTTAAGGAACCCTTAAAGGTTCTTATTTTGGAAGTAGAACAGTAGAACCCCAGAGAAAAACACATGAAGTCTGTATTTAAACAATATAACACAGTGTTCTGTTTATGCTCAACTTGGAAGTCTTTGGACAACTCTTACAGATCCATACCCTCTGGGGAACTCTTCTCAGTAGAACATTAAGAGCAGTCTGGTTCAGTCTGGTAAAACAACAAAATAAAAAAAACACTGAAAAATCCTAAGGGAACTTGTGTCGTGATGTAGATTCTGGTGTTTGGAAGTAAAGGTGAAGTAAGTGTGCGTTTTGTTGACTCATCACACAGAGCAGTACTCAAAGAGACGCTGTACGGCGATGTGGAGCACTGTGGCCCTACACACACTCTCTGTCATCATCCTGCTCATCGGCCTCCTGGCTGCTACTCGCACCGGAAACGTGGCAGTGGCTGGTTACTACTCAGGCATCATTGTGAGTAACACCATTAGAACGATTACAGTTTTTACTTTTATTTTTAAAAATACAATAACAAACTGAAAACACTTCATTTGTTCTCTTAGCTGAGCTTTGGGACATTCTTAGCCATCGTTGGGCTCAATGTGGTGGAGAACCGCAGACCTATGGTAAGCAACAGTATGTTTACTTCCTGGACAGAAGTATTGCCAGCCATTTGTGGTTCTTTCCCAAACTGTTACTACAAAGTTGGAGGGACGCAATTGTCTGGAATCTTTGGTTGTTGTAGCATTAGATTTTCCCATCACTTGAACTAGGGGACCAGAACCTGTTCCAATGCCTCTGTACACAAATCCATTTCCATGACGACCTGGTTTACGTGTTAGATTTGAAGATCTTGAGTGGCCTCCTATTGTGCTTAAACCTTATTGAACACCGTTGAGATGAATTGAATACGCGCAAACCTCCACAAGCTAAATCTAGTGGAACATCTTCTCAGAAGAGTGAAGGTTATTATAACAGCAAATGGGGACTGAATGTGGACGTTCGAAACACACATGAATCTTATGGTCAGGTTTCCACAAACTTTAATTTAAATCATATAGCAAATGCAGCGATATCATCAAATATATCACTTGGAGGCTGGTGATTTACATCCGTTGTATGGAATTGTATTACGAATCTAATTGTCAGGTGTCCACAAACTTTTGTCATTATTGTGTAGTTACCTCAAAAAAAAAAAAAAAAAAAAACTCTTTGTGTTCTTCACAATCTCAAAACTACTGTGTCGCTCAAAATGCAATAACTTTCGCCCCCTCTAATTTATAATTTTTTTTAACAATTTTTGCTTTATGCATCTTGGTTTATCAGATAGTAAGTATATAAAAAAAATATATTTAATATTTCTCAAATATTTTAATTTTTTAAGGGTTTTACAATTTGATTTTTGCTCAAAAGTCACTTTGGCTGTATGTAGGCTATAATTATAGCGCATCAATTATATATTTACCTTGACTTCCGGAAATAAGTCATACATTTTTCCATCATTTCCTATTAAGTGAAAAACACATTTTATTTTTTCAAATCGAAGCTTTGTATCAAGCAGGTCGTACCGGAGTGTGTTTCTATCTCTTTAGGATTTTTTCTGTCCTCAATCATATTGTCATTACGATGTATGAATCAATTGCAATTGGGTTTCAGCACTTCTGTTTATTTGTGTCACTGAGCGATCGTGTTACAAGCGAAAAGGATGCAGAGATCTTATTGCAAAACAAATGTCATTTTACCTGCATGACAAATACAATTACAGAATAAATAGGCATTGCTTTGCTAACTGTCTGAGTCAAGATGCTCTCAGCTGCATCCGCTGTGATTGGTTAATGGATTTAAGCCCGAGCATGAAGGTAAATCATATTAGCATTGGTGAAAGCCTGGATTTCTCCAAAAAAACCCACTAATGTTTAATATTTATTCCATATTTAGTCCCCATTTGCTGTTATAATGACCTCTACTCTTCTGGGAAGATGTTCCACTGGATTTTGCTTGTGGAGGTTTGTGCTCACAAGGGTGTTAGTAAAGCCAGGTACTGATGTAGGTGAGGTGAGGAGACCTGGGGTGCAGTCAGCGTTCACGTTCATCACATAGGTGTTCAATAGGGTTGAGGTACATAAACACTAACCCTAAAGATCCATGAGGTTCCTGAGGAGGGTTAAACTTAAGAACCATGAGGATGGATTTGTATTGTAATTAATATAAACAGTTACAATGGTTCAGGGCTACAATTGCCATGAACAGTTTTGTATTGCTGTGGTTCATGTTTAAGTCTGGATCCTTTAAGGGTTTCTTCCTCATTCCATCTCAGGGAGTTTTTCTTCGCTACAGTCACCACTGGCTCGCTCATTAGGGACAAATGTACAGGGACTTTATAAATAAACATTTTTAATTCGCCATCAACTGTAGTTAATTTTTTAAGGCTGCTTTTGGACAATTTTATTTTTTTAATAAAATGCATGAAATACAATGATGTACAAATAAAATTGCATTGATAAAAGTCAAAGCTTTATCGTTCATGCTGCTTCCCAGACTGCATTTTGTGGCCAATTTGACCTCTCAGGTACTTTTTCTAGTCTTCAAACTCGATTTATTTGTATTTAGCAACTACATAAGAACAGTAAATGATTAAGTTTATTTAATAGCATCAGACAAGTAAGTGTGGAACCGTTCAGGAACTCATATCTCAAAAATTCTAATGAATATTATAATTATGTTACTTGTCAAGTGTTCCTTGATGCATTAACCTATTATACTGCAGAATCAATAATTTACCTAGCTAACGTAATGCAGTCTTATAGACAGCACTCCTTTTCTTCCGACTGTTTAATGTGTAGTTGGTTTGCTTTTAATGAGTGTTAGGCCAGTTCAGATTTATTTACAGTATTGACCTCACAACATTTTTAGTCATTTTGCCTCTGTATACTAACTCAGTGGATTCATAATAGCAAAAAAAAAAATCTATATTTTTTTACACATTGTCCCTCCATTTTTTACAGGTTCAAAATTAACTGGACAAACAAACATAATAAGTCTAAGAATTAATTGTAATGGTAGTATGGAGACGGATGGTCCGCTGTTGTGACCCCTAATGGGAGCAGCCGAAAGAAGAAGAAGAAGAAGAAGAAGAAGAAGACGAGGAAGAAAAAGATTGTCACTTAATTGAAATTTGGCTAAGGATTAGGATTTTAATTCCTGAAGAGAAGTAACAATGACAAAAGCAAAACTCCCTAAAGTAAACAGAGGACTCCAATGAAAAACAGTCTTGTAAATCATTGTAGTGTTCATGGGAACGTGGTGAAAATCTTCTCGGAATTAGCACAGGATAGTATTCTTGGGTACGACAACACAATATTAAATGTAATTTAATTCATTTTTATTGGTATGGCGTTTTTAACAATGGTCTCAAAGCAGCTTTACAGAGAAAAAGTCGGATGTACAAGTTTAGTGTCTATAAGTTTGTTCCTTATAATTGTAAGTTTATTCCTAATGAGCAACAGTGGCAAGGAAAAACTTCTTGAGATGGCATGAGGAAGAAACCTTGAGAGGAACCAGACTGAAAAGGAACCCATCCCTTATTGTAAATGCAGAACTGTTTATCTAACATGTGGTCCTGAGCCATTGTAGCAGAGTGATGATATTAATTACAGTTCAAATCCATACTCAAAGTTCTTGAGTTGCTCAGTATCTTCATGGATATTCGAAAAACATGAGATCATGCACAATTGTGTTACATTCAGTGTGAGACTATTGTGAGAAATGTGTCTCCATTTGTGTCTTTGACTCAGAAGAGTCCTCAACCAAACCTAGTTGTTTATTCATATAAAATATCATGTTGAAAATGTAATACCGACTCATTCCTATTATGAAGCAAAATCTAGCGTGGAATCATGATTTGGAATTGCTAAACCGAACGTTTCAATATTCCATTAAATTTAAGCTAAAAAAAAAAGATGTCTACTATTACACTGGATGTGACTAATGTAGGCAAGTGTCCTTCATTCCAATCCTGTAACAGAGTCGCCATTTTATTAATTAATGGTGACTGGCTTTAGTGTAACCTGAGTTGCCATATCATTGTCTCTCCGTCCTTCTCCAGTGAAACAAATTTCGAAGAAATTAAGAAAAGCACACAGTGTTCCTCTGACAGACAACACCAAACAACTTGCAACATCGCAACCTCAGTTCTCCGCTTTTAATTCAATGCTGCTTCATGTTTTCAAATCGTCTTTGTGTAAACTATGGTAACATTGTGATCAGGATTGAGATTTTGGATGTAAATGTAGCTCTTTTTTTTCACATTTCCTCTCGAGACCTCTGTATATGATTTAAGGGCCTGTTCTCTCGGTCCACCATCTTGGCCCTGATCCCAGAACGCCCTTTAAAGTTTAATGGTGGAGACTCTGCCCTATGCACACACTCATTCATGTACATACGCAGTTAGGGGTACAGTGTGTGTAACTGAACCCTGCAGGTGCTCACACATACACACTGATATGGTGTACTGTATGTACACACCAGTAACATCTTGCTTATTCAACACACACACACACACACAAGAACTTAGAATACTCCTCATTTTAGCTCCTGAGACACACTGAGAAGCATTTGGTCCCTCTTACACGCATTAACGTGCAACAACCCCTATCATGCTACGGGCAGATCGCTAGTGTCAGGTGGCCTGATGCTGAAACCAGGTATCATCTTCCACTCCTCTGCTCTACCACAGAAATTTAAATATTGAGAATTTTGTTAGAAGCATCGGTTTATTATTTACTGATTAAAGTATTAAAAAAGAACAGATTTTTTTTTTTATTAAACTCATTCTTTAAATAGTTTTTCTCTATGGCATTATAATTCACCAGTCAAGTAAAGTTATTTGGCATTCAAATCATTTAAATAGTATGAAGTCAAATGTTTAATATGCAATTTTAATTCAAATTCAGTGGTTTAGTTCGAAAGTCTATGGTTAACACGGTTAATATCTACTTATTCTCACCACAGCACCAACTCAGCATTTTGAGAGGAATAATTGATGGAGGAAACTCCTGAATCCAATTTGCCACAACACACGTGACCTTATTTTTTTTAAATAGTTGAAAATAAGTTTATGGGCTCATGATAATTGTAATAGATATCAATCAGGTTTTGACTCATTAATATCATTCTATTAATAGATCAATGTGTTAAGAGTAACAGATTCCTTTCACATAAACTGAATCGATTAAGCAAAGAGAAATTAAACCCTTAATAAATCATAGTATTTTGGATACTTTCCTACTTTTAAAGGAAAATACTTTTGTACTTTTACTCAAGTGAAAGTTCACATAGAGCACATTCACTTTTACCTTCTCATCCAACATCAGTGACTGACCTCACAAATGCTCTACTGGATGAATTTGCAAAAGTTCCCTCAGAAATACTCCAAAAGATGTTGTAGAAATCCTTCCCCAGGAAAGTGGAAACTCTTATAGCTGCACAATGGAAAATCTCTAAGTTATTGTCTAGCTTTTTAGAGTGCAATTTCATATAATAATCTGGTGGCCCAATACTTATTTCCATTAAGTAGATAAATGGCAGGTCTGTGTCAGGACCAAAGCTTTGCAACAAGATTTATCAATTGGAATACACATATATTTTAGGTCGTGTCTTTACCAGTACTTTTTTTTTGTATTTGAGAAATTTATCAACAAAGCTAATTCTGTATTTCTAGAACTGTATGTTGTAATGAATGCTCTATACTACATACTTTATGTATAAAATTGTCTTGAATTTCTAACCGCTTGTACACTTACTAAAAGAGAACTAATATGTACTTTACCTTGTCACTGGGTTTTGATCTTTTGTACCTTTCGGATGTGTTTCTACCCTAGAAATAGCTGCTTATTCCTTTAAAGCTTTACATAATTATGGCACAAAAACATAACATAAAATAAGTTGAATTGAAGGTATGTTATGTCTTTGTTTTAAGGTGAGAGATACATATTTAAATTAAAAAAGATGTAGGTGGTACCAGTACCACCGAAGTGACTGAAAAGGTACCTTTTATTTATACGTGTACATGAACCGACTTTGTTGTGTCTCTTTGTGTCCTCTGTTGTAAAATATTGGAGCGTTTGCTCTTGTCTAGGTCACCTTGTGGCCAAAGCAGTGCTTCTGTCAGGGGTCATAATTCTACATCCAGACCCTACAGTTCTCATTAAACCGATGATCAGCAGTGGCATCGATCACTTGACCGCACTATTCCGTTTGGCCTTGCAGGGATATAGATGCTTTCTTTTGCTTCTCAATTCTTCCACTGTGGAAAATAGGTTGTAAATGCTCAGATTGGCTGGGTTTTGGGATCAGATTGGGTCGTTAAAGACGAAAGGAGCAAGTGTGCGATTATATAACGAGATAGCAGTTGTTATGTAAGAACTCTGCTGTCTGGATTTATTCTGCTTTCAGGTGCGTGAAATGACAGCTTGTGAAATTGTTGATTGGTTTCATCAGTTATTACAGGGAGCATTCGGCAAATGTCCAGACCAGTGTTAGGATATTTGATCAGAAGTTCACCCTTCTTAAAAGAGTCAGTGCTGAGAGGTGGCATGTTTAATTAGTGGCTCAGTACTACAACCACAATGATGGGGGGGTAGCTTAGTGGTTAAGGCATTGGACTTTGGATTCTAAAGGTCACCAAGCTGCCACTCTGGGGTCACTGAGCAAGGCCCATAACCCGAAAGCTGCTCATTTGCATACATGAGGTAAAAGTCGCACTTGATAAAGGCAAAGTTTAAGAACTTATTTGCTCCATTAGTTAACAGGTGTTTCATGGTAAAACTATAATGAATTTCCTGTATACATACTTGCAGGTTTTGACCAGATATTACACAGCTAATAAAGGAAATTATTAATTGTCATATTATCCAGTGTTACCCAGATAAAGGTTTTCTCTCGTTTTCTTCCACATTGTTTCCTAGAGTTTTTCCTTGCCACAGTGATCTCTGGCTTGCTAAATAGGGAGATTCATATGGATAAGTATATTAATTAAAATTCTCTATTCTGAATCTATCTACACCAATCAGGCGTAACTTCATGATCACTGACAGGTGAAGTGAATAACACTGATTATCTCTTCAACATATCACCTGTTATTGGGTGGGATTTATTAGGCAACATTTTGTCCTCAAAGTTGACGTGTTAGAAGCAGGAAAAATTGGCAAGCGTAAGGATTTGAGCGAGTTTGACGAGGGCCAAATTAGGACGTCTAGACCACTGTGTCAGAGCATCTCCAATACTGCAGCTCTTGTGGGATGTTCTCTATCTGCGGGGCTGAGTATCTATCAAAAGTGCTCCAAGAAAGGAACTGTTTTGAACCGGTGACAGGGTCACGAGTGTCCGAGGCCCATTGATGCACGTGAGGAGCAAAGGCTGGTCCGTGTGGTCTGATCTAACAGACGAGCTCCTGTAGCTGAAACTGCTGAAGAAGTTAATGCTGTTAATTCTTGATGGGTTCAGGACTGTTTTGGCAGCAAAAGGGGGACCAACACAACAATAGGCTGATGGTCATAATGTTTTGCCTTATCGTTGTATTTTTGTAGGACTGCTTTGTGACCTTTGTGGCTGCGTTGTGATCTAATTCATTCTCCTTGGCATTGGTGCATAAACAGTACTAAACTGGGCGTACATTTCTTTTTAAACTCTATTCTGTTTTTGCATGGTACTGGGAATGTACTGCATAGTTGTACCACTATTGTACATTTAATTATGTGTTTGTGTAAAACTTTAATGGAGTTCAGAGTGACCACAGACGTGATTTTTAGCTCAGTATACACAATCAAACATGTGCTTAATGCCTCTTTTTTTGGCCTGTCCAAAGAGTGCAATTTACCGCATCTACTGTTCATCATCCACTAATGATTTCGGACTACGAACCATCCCTGATTAAAAACTCCCAGTTGGACAGGATTTTTAGGAGTGGCAAAAATATATGTTCAGTCTGACACTTCAGTTTGACAGGAGGGCTGGTAAGTTTTGCGAAAATTAAATTAGGGAGAAGCTTAAACATAAAAAAAAACTGATTAGGATTATGTGTGAGGTTGATAAGCATGTTCAGGGAAGCAAAGAAATTTCTAGATGTAAAAGTTTTCATTATTCACAGTAAGCTTGTGGAATCAGATAGGTGAACGTGATTGCCCTTTGCTGAGTGTAGCGTTGCCCTTCAGGCTGCCTTTGGTCAGTAAATTATCCATAAAGGAGCAGGTTGGCAGACAGTTTCACAGGCTGTACATTTCCTTTATTACTCCATCCGCATCCAGACACTGAAGTTATCAACTAGGGGCAAAGGAAACAGAGGCAAGGGCATTTTACGAAACCCATAGCTATGTATGGATGTGTGTATGTGTACTGGA
Organism: Silurus meridionalis; assembly: GCF_014805685.1. NCBI lineage: Eukaryota > Metazoa > Chordata > Actinopteri > Siluriformes > Siluridae > Silurus > Silurus meridionalis. The sequence continues at coordinate 15,126,080 of NC_060907.1, forward strand.
TTACAAGGATGCAGTAGAAAATGTAGATGTGTGTGAAACAAAGATACTCATTGCCACATATAGACAATAAAAAAAATGGCAAAAAAATGTGTTGATATTAATAATAAAAGGCTAACTAAATTATTAAAAAAATGTGTGGCATCTCAGGGTTTCTATGCAATATAAATATTCTTTAATACTGACCCACTACCATGGTAACTGAGCAGCTTTAAATGCCATTTTGCTATGCCAATTTTATGTATTCTTTTTAATAAATCTCTTGTATTTAGTTTGTATGTATGTTTGTTTGTATGTAGTTTTATTGATTGCCACCTTTAGATCAGGTGAGGAGACAGACAGGGCCGGGCCTCCACATCATTGTCATTTGCACTATTATCACCAGGCTCACGACAGATTGGTTACATTTTAATCAGAGGCTATGAAATCTGATCATGTATATACTATATATGATCGGAATACCTGACTTTTCCTACTACATTTGGTTCTTCCCCAAACCGTTACCACAAAGTTAGAGGCACACAGTTGTACAGAATCTTTGGATGCAGTAGCATTACATTTCTCTCTCCCTGAACTAGGAGACCCAAACCTGTTCCATCATGACAATGCCGCTGCACACAAAGCAAACACAATGAAGATATGGTTTCCATGGTTTAGAGATGAAGATCTTGAATGGCGAACTATAGAGCTCAACTTTATTAGGATGAATGTGAAAGCTGACTGCACCCCAGGTCTCCTCACATCACCTACATCAGAACCTGACTTTACTAACACCCTTGTTGCCAATTGAGCACAAATCTCCACAAGCACACTCCAACATCTAGTGAAACATCTTCCTAGGGGAGTGGAGGTTGTTATAACAACAAATGGAGATTAACTGTGGAATGTGATGTTCAAAAAGCACATACGAAGCTTATGGTCAGGCGTCTGTATACTTTTGTCCGTATAATGTGTTTTCAAATATTGAATCGTTTCCTTGAGAATTGAAATCCGATTATATCACATTAGAATCCTGAGATTTACATTCTTTGTATGGATGAGTTGTAAGAAGTATAATTATTTGTATTAAATGTTATAAAATGACTGGTGCAGGTGAGAGGTGTTTAATTGGAGATGCCTTGATAATAAAATAAAGACTCATTCAGTATATTACTGTCTCCAGACCAAAATGTGTTTTTTGTCTGATTCCTCAGCTTCTGATTTGTCCATGTTTAAATCTTTAATATATAATCCATGATTATTTCTCTTGCAGTTGGTGGCCTCCATCATTTTCATTAGCCTGGGTGTGATCTCCTGCTTCTTCTGCGCCATCGTGGACGGCATCATTGCTGCCGAGTACATCGTAAGCGGCACACAAGAATTTATTGTTTGTATGCTTGACTTTGTATACACGTGAGCGGAGACTTGTCTATGGCACATACGTATATCACATCACCGCCTTATCTTTTGTCGTACAGTTTCTTCAGGGTGTTAGATCTGGGTGTCAGCTTCGGTAATAAAACTTTGTGGAAGTAATCAAACCCGAAGCCTCGTCTCGTGCGGCTCAGTGCTCCAATCACACACCTCCATCTCAATGCAGTCCAGTCACTGATGCTTAGAGGCTGGATTCTGACCAGTTCCTGATCACGTCCTAACACATTGGAGGTGGAATCTCAGCCTAACAATCAGAAATAATTAGATAATAACCAGGAATATTAAACCAGTTACTATGTGTGCAGTGCTGCAGGCGTGTTGATACAAATATGTTTAATTTGGTGAAAATGTATATATTATCACATAAATCAACCAAATCAAATTTTATTTGTCACAGCATGTACATTTAAATGAAAATAAAATAGAAAAATACAATTATTCAAATTAAAAAGTATAAAAGTATAATAGGACAGGTCAAGGTCACCAAGGAAAAGTCAAATAATGTTAGCACACTCCTTCTCCATTCTTCAGGCATCCTCTGACCTTCCAGAATCTTGTTAAAAAATCTGGTTAAAAACTCCACTGCCATCTTCCCTAAACATCTCCATGCTTCTACCGGTATGTCATCTGGTCCTACCGACTTTCCACTCTTTATCCTCTTAAGAGCTGTTCTCACTTCCTCCTTACTAATCCTATCCACTTCCTGCTTCACCATCTCCACATCATCCAACCGTCTCTATCTCTCATTTCCCTCATTCATCAGCTGCTCAAAATAATCCCTCCATCTTCTCAACACACTCTCCTCACTAGTCAACACACCATCTCCATCCTTTATTGCTCTAACTTGCAGCACATCCTTCCCAGCTCGGTCTCTCTGCCTGGCCAATCGATACAAATCCTTTTCTCCTTCCTTAGTGTCCAACTTCTCATACAGCTCCTCAACTGCCTTTTCCTTGGCTTTCGCCACATCCCTCTTTACCTGCTTCCACATCTCCTTGTACTCCTGCCTACTTTTCTCATCTCTTTGTCGATCCCACTTCTGTTTCACCAACCTCTTCCTCCTTATGCTCTCCTGCACTTTTCCAGATGTCACACCAAGTACCTTTCTAGCCGTCTCCCTTATCACTTTTTTACCAGCCCCTGTCTGACCTATTCCCTGAATCTCACACTACACTCTTCCTCCTTCAGTTTTCACCATCTTATTCTTCTTTCAGTCCTCACTTTCCTTCTCTTCTTCTTTACCTCTAAAACCATCCTACAGACCACCATCCGATGCTGTCTAGCTACACTGTCCCCTGCCAACACCTTACAGCCTCCAATCTTCTTCAGGTTGCATCTCCTACATAGAACATAGTCCACCTGTGTGCACCTTCCTCCACTCTTATACGTCACCCAATGATCTTTCTTCTTCTTAAAATAAGTGTTCACCACTACCATTTCCAAAATCTACCACCATCTGTCCTTCCACATTCCTTCCCTTAAGACCATACCTACCCATCACCTACTCATCACCTCTGTTCCCTTCACCCACATGCCCATTAAAGTCTGCCCAATCACTAATTGTTCATTCCTAGGTACACCTTCTACCACTTCATCTAACTCACTCCAGAATTATTCCTTCTCCTCCATCTCACAATTCACTTGTGGAGCATAAGCACTGATGACATTAATCATCACCCCTTTAACTTCCAGCTTCACGTTCATCACCCTATCAGAAACTCTCTTAACCTGCACTACACTCTTACTGTACTTATTCTTCAGAATCACCCCTACACCATTTCTCTTTCCATCCACACCATCATATAACAGTTTAAACCCTCAAATGTTCCTGGCCTTACTCTCTTTCCACTTGGTCTCCTGAACACACAACATATCTACCTTTCTCCTCTCCATCATATCAGCTACCTCTCTCCCTTTAACAGTCTCAGTACCAACGTTTAACGTGCCCACTGCGCCAACAGTAGCCAAATTTAACCCTGTTGGCTAATGATACCTGTGGCGGTCGTTGGTAATCCGGTATGAAATTCAGGTTTGTGATCCGCATATTTGATTTGGCACATGTTTTATGCTGGATGCCCTTCATAATGCAACCCTCCCCATTTATCTTGGCATGGGACCGGCACTAAGAGTGCACTGGCTTGTGCCTCCCTAATGGCTGGGTTAAAGGTCAGATAATGCCACTAAATAGGTATATTAATTATTCAAATATGTAATTAAAGATTGATTATATATTCAGATTACACAGTGCTTTGTTCCATACCGAATTCCAATTGAACAAATAAGAAATATACTGTAAGGTCAAACATTTTGTGGATTTTTGAACATAACATTCCACATTTAGTCTTCATTTGCTCTTATAATAACCTCCATCTTCTGGGAAGATGTTCTCACAACAGGGAAGTGTATCGCACATTTAAAAATATCCTGTAAAGCAATATGTTGTCTTCTCCAATATGCCCTTAATAACACAGCAGTCCCAGAAAACATGATCATGTTTTGTGTTTTGGTTTCCACAGTTTCTCCAATGTACAGAAAAGATTTCTACCATAATGTGCTTTCTGAGAGGGTGCAATAAAATATCAGCAACAGGTTCTCATTTAGAAAAACATGTAGATATTCAATGTTTGTTTTATTATGTACATATTGTAGAATAAAAAAAAGAAGATAACTTGTATAGAAGATTAGATTGTAACTGTCCCTGTTTTGGAATGAGTACAGCGATTTATTGTACTGCACTTAAATTATGAATTAAAATAAATACTTCATTACTCTCCATTAAGGGTTAGAATATATGTGACCTATAAATAAACACCGGAAAGCTGACTGGAAAGAAAACACAACAAAACAAGATCATAGATAAATTCTCAGAATTTTTATTTTTATTTTTATATATATATATATATATATATATATATATATATATATATATATATATATATATATATATATACAGTGAGGAAAATAAGTATTTGAACACCCTGCTATTTTGCAAGTTCTCCCACTTAGAAATCATGGAGGGGTCTGAAATTGTCATCGTAGGTGCATGTCCACTATGAGAGACATAATCTAAAACAAAAAAATCCAGAAATCACAATATATGATTTTTTTAACTATTTATTTGTATGATACAGCTGCAAATAAGTATTTGAACACCTGAGGAAGTCAATGTTAATATTTGGTACAGTAGCCTTTGTTTGCAATTACAGAGGTCAAACGTTTCCTGTAGTTTTTCACCAGGTTTGCACACACTGCAGAAGGGATTTTGGCCCACTCCTCCACACAGATCTTCTCTAGATCAGTCAGGTTTCTGGCCTGTCGCTGAGAAACACGGAGTTTGAGCTCCCTCCAAAGATTCTCTATTGGGTTTAGGTCTGGAGACTGGCTAGGCCACGCCAGAACCTTGATATGCTTCTTACAGAGCCACTCCTTGGTTATCCTGGCTGTGTGCTCCGGGTCATTGTCATGTTGGAAGACCCAGACTCGACCCATCTTCAATGCTCTAACTGAGGGAAGGAGGTTGTTCCCCAAAATCTCGCAATACATGGCCCCGGTCATCCTCTCCTTAATACAGTGCAGTCACCCTGTCCCATGTGCAGAAAAACGTAGCCCTTTCCAGCCTTGTGGAGGTGTACAATTTTGTCTCTAGTGTCTTTGGACAGCTCTTTGGTCTTGGCCATGTTAGCATTGGATTTTTACTGATTGTATGGGGTGGACAGGTGTCTTTATGCAGCTAAACGACCTCAAACAGGTGCATCTAATTTAGGATAATAAATGTAGTGGAGGTGGACATTTTAAAGGCAGACTAACAGGTCTTTGAGGGTCAGAATTCTAGCTGATAGACAGGTGTTCAAATACTTATTTGCAGCTGTATCATACAAATAAGTAGTTTAAAAAATCATATATTGTGATTTCTGGAATTTTTTTTTTTTTTGATTATGTCTCTCACAGTGGACATGCACCTACGATGACAATTTCAGACCCCTCCATGATTTCTAAGTGGAAGAACTTGCAAAATAGCAGGATGTTCAAATACTTATTTTCCTCACTCTATATACAGTGGAACCCGGTTATGTCGATGTCCTAGGGGGTCGCCAAAAAGCATCGAGGTAACCGATGATCGAGATAAACGAAAACAAAATGGCGGCAATATATTAACGTGCTTGAAATTTCTTTATGTACAAGATGTGCGTTAATAAATGAGAATGTGCATGCACGTGTTTTTGAGGTTTTTTTACACAACAGCGTTGCCGCGATTTGTTTGATGAAGGCATGCTATAAACAGTTTTTTCGGACACTTTGCTTTGTGTGTTTGTGCGGATTACTTCAGCCTGATGGTCATAAGTTTTCAGAAACTTAGTTACTTTTTTTTTTTCTTTTTTTTCCACATGTGGACTAAATGTGAGATGGCACTGTGCAGCTGCTGAAAATTTTTTTTGGTAAATAAATAGCTGAAATAAAGAAAAAAAATGTAGAAAAGCATGAACGTGGTGTTTGCACACGAGATCTTTATCTGCAATATGGCATGTCTGATTTACAGTCATAAAGAACAAATTTATTTCTTTATGTTTATAATTTATCTAATTCAACAGTAAGTAAAGTCATAAAGAACAAAAAGTTATTTATTTCTTTATGTTTATAATTTGTTACTTTTTACGTTTATACTTTGTTACATAAGTATATTTGTGTGTTAAATTAGGCATAAAAACTTTTTTTAAGGGCTGAAATAAGCGATTGCCTGAGGTCTGGGAACGGATTAATTGCTTTTGCATTGATTCCTATGGAAAAATTAACATGCAAGTGTATTAATGCATTCAGATTCTTTACATGAAAAACACGTCAAAACACATGTTACAGTCAGCAGGTCATAACAGCGACTCTGCCCTCCTTCATTCACTTTTGGCCATGAATTTAGATTCGTCTGTACCATCGGTTTGCTGTAAAATGATCAGAACTCATTAGTTCAAGGATGAATAACTGCCGTTCTTGAAGTTTATTTGAGTAAGAAAGATTGAATGTGACGTCACATGCACCGTATCTGCAGTGGCCTGAACATCCTGCTCTAATAAACGCACAAAGTCGGATTCAATAAAAATAGGATGCCAATGTTTAGTCAGCCGATGTGTTGTGTGCAAAATTCGGCTAAACAGCTACAATATAGCGTACAGTGTGAGCAGTCAAATATCAGAGATGACTGATTCAGCACATTACCTGCTTTAACTCTGTTTGACCTGCTGTATATTAAAAATCTATTTGAGAATGAGTACAGCTACTGAGGTAATTAAACGTTTTCTTCCTGCTTTAGGACAGAAGACCATTAATGGAAGGAAGGTGCGAGTTCTACGCCAGCAGCACAGGTTATGCCTTTGACAACTACTACAATGAGGTGAACATAAACCACTCATTAAATGCTGCATATATCTAAAAAGATACAGTGCATCCGGAAAGTATTCACAGCGCTTCACTTTTTTCCACATTTTGTTATGTTACACCTTTGTTCCAAAATGGATTACATTCATTATTTTCCTCATAATTCTACAAATAATACCCCATAATGATAACGTGGAAGAAGTTTGTTTACAATCTAATAATAAAAGACAAAAAACAATCACACGCACATAAATATTCACAGCGTTTGCCAGGACACTCAAAATTGACCTCAGGTGCATCCTGTTTCAACTGATCATCCTTGAGATGTTCCTACAACTTCATTGGAGTCCACCTGTGATAAATTCAGTTGATTGGAGATGATTTGGAAAGGCACACACCTGTCTATATGAGGTCCCACAGTTACCAGTGCATGTCAGAACACAAACCAAGCTGTGAAGCCCAAGGAATTGTCTGTAGACCTCCGAGACAGGATTGTATCCGGGCACAGATCTGGACAGAAAAGTTTCTGCAGCATTGAAGGTCACAATAAGCACAGTGTCCTTCATCCTCAAATGGAAGAAGTTTGGACCCACCAGGAATCCTCCTAGAGCTCTTTGACCAGAATGCCAAGTGTCATGTCTGGAGGAATCCAAGCACCGCTTATCACCTGGCCGATACCATCCCTACAGTGAAGCATGGTGGTGGCAGCATCATGCTGTGGGGATGGTTTATAGAGGCAGTAACTGGGAGACTGGTCAGGATCGAGGGAAAGATGAATGCAGCAACGTACAGAGGCATCCTTGATGAAAACCTGCTTCAGAGCGCTCTGGACCTCAGACTGGGGCGACAGTTCATCTTCCAACAAGACAACGACCCTCAGCACACAGCCAAGATAACAAAGAAGTGTGAATGTCCTTGAGTGACCCAGCCAAAGCCCAGACTTGAACACGATTGAACACCTCTGGAGAGATCTAAAAATGGCTGTGCACTGACGCTTCCCATCCAACCTGATGGAGCTTCAGAGGTTCTGCAAATAAGAATTAACGAAACTGCCCAAAAGTAGGTGTGCCAAGCTTGTTTTTAATAAATTGGCAAAAGACTTCTTTCACGTTGTCATTACGGCATATTGTTTGTAGAATTTCGAGGTATACAATCCATTTTGGAATAAGGCTGTAATATAACAAAATGTGGCAAACGTGAAGCGCTGTGAATACCATCCAGATGCACAGTACACAGGGGACATGCTAAAACGCTTAGCATGAAAAAGGCTTAACGTAGCTTAATGCGATAAGACCGTGTTTTTAGAAGATTAAACTCAATAAACACATTATTAATAAAGCACACTATGTACAGACAAGCGCTCGAGTTCAGAATACAAATGTAAGGCACTTAATTACGGTTTTCTCCCAAGGAAAACTGTTAAGAAAAACGTGTTTCAATGCGCAATACCAAACTCAGCTAATCTGATTGTTTGCACATAGTGTATATAGTAGAGATGTACAGAAGCGAGTCTGTGTGCAGTGAAAGTATCCTGTTCAAAGGGCCACTTTAATTAACTTGAGAGAAATTATTCTTTTGATCTATACGGTAAATCAAGATTATATGCACAGAAAGGCATTATAAATAAGGCTATATATATATATATATATATATATATATATATATATATATATATATATATATATAAAAATTGAATTCAAATGGAAATTCTATTGGTCCTGTACAGTAACACTGCAGTGAAACATACAATGTGCAAATGTTTTAGGCAAGTGTGAAAAAATGGCATAAAGTGAGAACGCTTTTTTATAATTCATCATTTATTTTTATTAATCAACATGCAAATGGAGTTGGAGATTTGGTCCGGATTAATGTTGTCCTCAATGCTGGGAAATGAAGGCAGATATTAATTCATCATACCATCAGGGAGGCGTCTGATTTATTCTGCGGCGAGAAAATGACCACGTCATTATGAAATATATATTTTTAAAAAAGCAAAGAGCCCTGGAAGTAACAGTTTTAGCTCCCACAGGGTCCTCTGTGGTTCTCCATATCATGGAGTCTGTCTGGGATTACATGAGGAGACAGAAGGATTTGAGGCAGCCTTACAACCACAGACGATCTGTGTTTAGTATTTGAATAGAGAGTAAAAGTCGCTTTTATCTTTGATAATCATTAAAACTGGGTTAGGGTTAGACAAAGAAATGACTTGAGCACAGTAACGAAAAGTACATTTATGCAAATACTTTCTATTTTTGAATTTTATTTTCCACACCTGCCTAAAACCTTTACACACTACTTGACATACACCAGAATTTACATATGTACAGGATCTGTAATGCTGTCCAGGTAGAAAATCTCTGGCGTTATATATTACGTAAGGAATTTGTTGGTAAATTCTGATGCTGTGACGTTCAAAACACATACCTGTAAGCCCTGTGGTTGATAAATATCTGGGCTATTACTTCATTGTGCTTTCAAGCAATTAAAAGTGGCAGATTTCTGTATTTGCTGAACGCCAAATTACAGTTAAGTGCACTGAGTTCTGTACTGTACTCAAACGCAGGACATTTTTTTATTTGATGTGGCTACTGGTAATAAAGGACACAAGATTTAAACTTCTTTCTTTCTGTCTCTCTGGGTCCAATAGGTTGTGTGTCAGAACTATAACCAAGACTGCAAGATCAAGGTGAAGACCAACACCTGTTACTGCTGCGATTTATACAATTGTGAGAGGTGAGCTGTGTTTAGACCGCAGTGTTTTAACATTTTAGTGACTGCCTTTACACTCTACTTTACTATACTTTACTTTTTTTAGAGGCAAATAGCGAGAAAAAACGTTAAATGTTTGTGGGTTTGTCTCTCCAGCCCAGGTTACCACAGCCACTACTTTGAGTTTACTGGTGTGAGTAGTTGCTGGGACGTGGTGCACCTGCACAGGCTGCTGTGGTCTGACGTAGTGCTCAATGTACTGGAGTTTTCCTGGGAATCATTACTGCTGCCATACTGGGAGCTTTTAAGGACTTGGTAAGTATCAAACCCTTCTTTTTTATATGGTTGACTGTTTTGGTGATTTCTTTTAAACATAATTCATATTTTTTATGCTTGTGGACATCTGACCATGTGCTTTTCAAAAATCCCATTCCATTTCTCCTCCTTCCTCATGGGAAGATGTTCCCATAGATTTATGAGTGAAGATTTGTGTTCATTTATCCACAAGGTTGTTAGTGAAGTCAGGTACTGATGTAGGGTGAGGTGAGGAGGCCTGAAGGTGCAGCCAGGGTTCACGTTCATCCCAATAAAGTTGAGGGCAGAGCTCTACAGCAGGCAACTCCACGATCTTCAATTCCAACGTTGCGCACATGGGGAATTGTAATGTTGGAGCAGGTTTGGGTCTTTTAGTGTGAGTGAGGGAAAAATACAATGCTGCTCCATACCATTCCAAAGATCCTGTACAATTGTGTGGTAACATTTTGTCACAAAACTTTTGCCCATATAGTGTATTTTTATTATTTTTGTCCATGACAAAGCAAATGATCTTCAGTGCCATCTTGATATTATTATTATTCTGATTATAAGTGTTTATTATATATTTAATATATTATATCTGATTATACTATTACATTCTTTACACTTTGTGAGCTACATCTTAATTGAAATCATGATTTCTCTTAGTGTGTTCTTCATATCTGGAGGCAGTATTTTATGAGGCATCACTGCTCTGCCTGGACACCGGGTTTGTTAATTGGCTGCCTATAAAACGGCGCTCAGTACCACCGATGCAATAAAACACAATAGAAGTTTACAGTCGTTTTAAAATGCATCGAGTTTGTCATTAATTAACTGAAGATTAGTGTCCTAATGTGCCATGTTTTTTTTTTTTCTTACTGGAACATTTTTTTCAAGGGTTCGATTTCCCCATTAAACCCGCTCACCTTTTAGTAATGGTGTAGTAAAAATTGTGAACAAGTTGTTCTTTCTGGATGAAAATTGGGAGCCGACTCTGAAGTGCTGTAATAAATCCTGTGGCACATAAGCTACAGTAGCAGGGGTTAGGACCAACCAAGATTTGCAAGTCCAAAATGTTGAAAGTGATCAAAAGTTATAAAAACAATCAGTTTCTTTGAATTGGTCAAGTTTTTCCTTTACCAGCTTCATTGTTTTGCACCAGCAATGTTTTCTGATATATTAATCTTTGTGCATGCAAATAAAAATAAAAAAAACAGTCATTAATTATACAAACTTTCATCCAGAAATATGCCCAAGACTGAGACAAGCACATGCGCCACTTAATCAGAGACAAGTCCAAGTCAATAAATCAGAGTCTAATCCAAGATTGGACCAAACCACCCTAGATTTTAGTTTCTAGAGTCTAGGTATCTTCATAGGCTCTTGCATTATATATATATATCTAAGTTTGGTTTCACTAATAATAAAAATACATTTGTGTAAAGCAGCCATATTTGTCCATGTCTATATTCATTAGAGTATTAAAAACGTAAAAAGTATTAATTTTGGGTTCATTAAGTAAAGATAAAAATGGCGATTCATTGGCGATTAAATATTTTAATCGATTGACAGCCCTATTATATATATACATTTAAACATTTAATATTTGTAATTATTTCGTATTGCAGTGTTACATTTTTTGATGTACTACTAGAAAATAGGTGATTCAAAAATCCTGACCACATCATCTTTCTTATCTTGCATTCCAGGTTCCAGCTGTTCAGCCGCAGATGTCTCCCAGGCCAGCTCCTCCACCACACATCCTCTATAATCCCACTCAGCATATGGTCACTTACGCAGGGTTCTGCCCATCCGGACAAGCGCTGCCTGCTTACCCCAATTACCCAGTGCCCATGCAGGTAATCATGCCTCCACCTGGGGCGGTGTTCACACACAGCCTAATCTTACTGAGAGCTCCAAGTTTTTGTTTTACTGAGCAATTCCTATTTCTGATTAAAGGCGTGTCCCTTTACCCCGTCACACCCTCATCTCCCCACTTATTTACCCCGTCTCACCCTCATCTCCCCTCATTTACCCCATCACACCTCATCTCCTCATTTACCCCGTCACACCCTCATCTTCCCTCATTTACTCTTGTCTCACCCTGAATTTACCCAGTCTCACCCTCATCTCCCTCATTTACCCGTCACACCCTAATCTCCTTATTTACCCCTGTCTCACCCTTAATTTACCCTCATTTAACCAGTCACACACTCTCCCTCATTTACCCGTCACACCCTCATCTCCCTTATTTACCCGTGTCTCACCCTCAATTTACCCTTTATTTAACCAGTCACACACTCCTCTCCCTCATTTACCCCATCACACACTCCTCTCCCTCATTTACCCAGTCACACCCTCATCTCCTCATTTTCCCAGTCACACCCTCATCTCCTCATTTACCCCGTCACACCCTCTTCTCCCTCATTTACCCCTGTCTCACCCTCAATTTACCCTCATTTAACCAGTCACACACTCCTCTCCCTCATTTACCCAGTCACAACCTCATCTCCCTCATTTACCCGTCACACACTCCTCTCCCTCATTTACCCAGTCACACCCTCATCTCCCTTATTTACCCAGTCACACCCTCATCTCCCTCATTTACCCAGTCACACACTCATCTCCCTCATTTACCCCGTCACACACTCCTCTCCCTCATTTACCCCTTCACACCTCATCTCCCTCATTTAACCTGTCACACCCTCATCTCCCTCATTTACCCAGTCACACACCTCTCCTCTCATTTACCCCGTCACACCTCATCACCCCTCATTTACCCGTCACACTCCTCTCCCTCATTTACCCCGTCACACCCTCATCTCCCTCATTTACCACGCCACACCCTCATCTCCTTCATTTACCCGTCACACCCTCATCTCCCTCATTTACCCGTCACACCCTCATCTCCCTCATTTACCCCGTCACCCTCATCTCCCTCATTTACCCAGTCACACCCTCATCTCCCTCATTTCCCCGTCACACCCTCATCTCCCCATTTACCCAGTCACACACCTCTCCCTCATTTACCCAGTCACACCTCATCTCCCTCATTTACCCAGTCACAGACTCCTCTCCCTCATTTACCCAGTCACACACTCATCTCCCTTATTTACCCAGTCACAAACTCCTCTCCCTCATTTACCCCATCACACACTCATCTCCCCTTCATTTACCCCGTCACACACTCCTCTCCCCTCATTTACCCAGTCACACACTCCTCTCCCCTCTCTCACCCAGTCACCCAGTCATCAAGATTTCAACACTCACTCGCCCAAACACAGTTCCAGTAAAAATCTAGTTACTTATACATTCATGAGCTGTTCAAGTAAACAATTAGTTCTTCCTCCTGTTCCTCTGTCCCTCAGCACCTCAACAGTTACTCAGCAGCCAGCCCTTCTCCGCACAGCCCTGAGGTACCTGTGACCCCTCTGGATGAGAGCCAGTCTCCTACCCAGCCCAGCAATACCAACCCTTCAGTTCCATCCCAGTCCTCCTGTCCAGAAACCTCAGGCTATATGCTCACTCCAAATGCCCCGTCACTCTATCAACACTCATTAGGACCCTTCGAAAAGCCTCCACCCTATGCCTGCTGAAGGACTTTCACTACATTCTTCCGAAATAAAAAAGAACGCAAACAGTCCTGATATGACATTATTGGGATTTTAGCAAAGGACTACTAGAGTATGGTTTCTATTAAAGATTTAGAAGTGTAGAATAGACCCCCCATAGCCACCAGGGGCATTGAGTACAATCTGAGTAACTTCTTGTATACGTACACATGCAGATCGAGACCTTCTGGTGAAGTCATATGATTTTATGAAACATTATTTGCAAAAACAAACCCACAGCCATCATTACCTTCCTCACACATCATAGTTCAGACCACATGTACACTATATGGACAATAGCAATGGGACACCTGACTTTCCCAGCCAGATGTGGTTCTTTTCCCAAACTGTTATTTACATTTACATTTGCGGCATTTAGCAGACGCCCTTATCCAGAGCGACGTACAAAAGTTATCACAAAGCTGTTGTTATTACAAAGCTGACAGCACACAATTACACAGTGTCTCTTTGGATGCTGTGGCATAAAATCTTCCCTTTACTTGAACTACGAGACGCAAACCTGTTCCAGCATGACAATGCCCCTGTGCACAAAGCAAACTCCATGAAGATATGCTTTGCATGGGTTAGAGTGGAAGATCTCCTGCTATAGAGCTCCGACCTGAACACCTTTGGGATGAATTGGAACACCGACTGCACCCCAGAGCTCATCACCTCACCTGTCTGAATACCAACACCCTTGTTTCTGAACGAGCACAAATCTCCACCAGTGGAACATCTTCCCAGGGGAGTGGAAGGAATTTTAAGAGCAACTTGGGGCTTAATGTAGAATGAGATGCTTAAAAAAACACAGACCATACTTATGACTATGTGTCCACAAACTTTTGCCACTATAGTATTCCGTTCTTTACCCCATATGACGTTAGTGTATTGTATGTTCACTTTTTCTCCATTAACTTACCAAGTTCCCAAGCTGGACTCCACTAATGTACATACTGGGGCTCATTAATTTGTACAAAGACTTCCAAATGAGAGAGGATAATCATAGCTGAACAAATAACAAGGGCCTTGCTTAGGGCTCCAAATGTGGCAGTTTGGCAACCCTGAGCTTCCAAATCAAGCTCTCCTGATCATTGGCCTAAACCCCTGCGGCATCCCTGCTTCTTCCCATCTCATGTTCCCTCCAAGTATCTACTGAGCAGGGGTGTTTTTTTCTACTCTTTCTAATGCCTAACAGAATGGAAGGCATTTCATTCACTGTATCGCACAGACCATTAGCCCCTGCATCCTTAGCCAGACTTCCTACACTGAGGCTGGAATTGCTCAGCACTGTTAGCATGGTCCAGTAGGTTCATCGTATTATGGCACTAAATTACATAATATTACACGTCAACGTGCGTAGTCATGCGGTCCACCATGTGCTGTGATACTAGCTTTTGCTGAGGAGGATGGGATTTCATTGTAAATTATTTTAGGCTTGACATAACTAAGAGAAATGGGTCACCATTTGCAGCTAGATATTTTATTCAAAAGAACGCAAAACCTTGCAGGTCAACCAAAAGTGAAACCACTTTAGACCTCTGGCTCACTAGGGGCAGTGTAACACCACAGGATGTGCGACTCAGCTGCTAAGACACCACAACAGACTGCTTAGAGTACAGAGGGCCATCTTTATTTTTTATTTAAACGGTGTCTTACATTCGAGAAAGGTTGCACAAGGAACAAAGTGGACCTTTTTAATCAGAGACTACTGATACTGGTACTGATACTGGTTCTCCAATCAGAGCCAATCAGCCAGCTGAGATGTCTAATGAATGCCTTTAAACTTTACTGCTTTTGATAGAATTGTGACATCAAACTAGCCAGCAAGAACCTGCTTCCCATTGGTAATTCTTGGATAACCCTCGAATCATCATCTCTCAATGAAACCATTCATGATCCCTCATGAAACACTTGAATGCAAGAGCCTCTAGATACCTTCTGTCCCCTGTTGTTGAAGCTGTTCCGTCAGTAGTGTGGTGGTGCAGGGATACCTTCCATTATACTATAAAGAAAACTTGCAACGGAATATTTCTTGTGTCCAGTGACTTTATCTAAAGAGAAACTGTGGATATCATCATGGCCTATAAGCAATCAGAGCGTCTGGTCCCCCTCAGATATGAAATGCTACAAGGAGGGCCTCTGTTCAAGGGCATTACTTGCCCTCCAGAAAGTCTGGACCGCTGGAGCCTGGGTATCACCATGAACTTTCTCCAGCATCTTCAAGGAAAACGCCTGTCCTGAGAGTCTTGTAAGAGGCAGTATCAAAAAGTTTCGAGACTAATTGTGTTAATTGGCGCTATTCTAAGCACGTGTTACACCAAGGAGAAAAATGTGTGAAACTGGTCATTTGAAGTGTTCTTAGTGGTATGCGCACTTCAAGAGTGAAAGAGAATCATTGCTGGAAGATGACGAGAGACCAGGAAGACCTTCTACGAGCTCAACCCCCGAAAATGTCAAGACCGTTCAGCAACTTGTGCATGATGATCAGCGGAGAACGATCCACACGACCTCAATTCGGCTCCTGCGGACTTCGCGCTCTTCCTTGAAGATGGAAAAACTGGATCAAAGGTCTATGTTTGACACTTTTGCAGAGATGCGGTGCAAATCACAGAAGGTGCTCGACACACTTAGAAAATTAAGACTTCCAGGACGCATTCTAGAAGTGGCTGTACTGCTGCCCAAGGGGACTATTTTGAAGGTGATGGTGTGGAAAAATGCATAAAGTACTTTCTTGTGAACTTTTTGATATCACCTCATAATACCAGTTATTATCATGTATGTGGCCCTGTGATTATAACTGCCAGGGTTCCTAGTCAGTCAGAACCAGAAATTACCTGGTATGAAATTTCTAGGGCAAGATGGCTGCATGTCATTTGGATTTAATACAATACTGTGATGTAGCATTTTGTGACTCGGTATGAAGGCCTCAGTATGCGTGTTTACCCACATAAGAAGGTATCAGTGTCCCTTGTACTATGCCCTGGTTATTCTTCTGTTCAGGGCAGTTCCTCCAAACAAGTTGAATTGTATTGTACTTTACTCACTTGGACAAACTAAGAACACTTAGCATCATCAAAATACACTGATCAGGCATTACATTATAACATTATAATGGTGAAATAAAGAACACTTATTATCTCTTCATCATTGCACCTGTAAGTGGGTGGGATATTATTAGACATTAAACATTTTGTCCTCAAAGTTGACAAGTTAGAAGCTGGAAAAATGGGCGATTGTAAGGGTTTGACAGAGTTTGACAAATTGGGACGTCTAGACGAATGGGTCAGAGCATCTCCAAAACTGCAGCTCCTGGGGATGTTCCTGGACTGCAGTGCTCAGTGGGTCTCAAAAGTGCTCCAAGGAAGGAACAGTGGTGAACCAGCGACAGGGTCATGGAGAGTGAAAGCTGTCACGTGTGCTCCGATCCAACAGGCGAACTCCTGTAGCTCATATTGGTGAAGAATGGATCGTCAGGATCGTTTTGGCAGCAAAAGGGGTCCAACACAATATTAAGCAGGTGGTCATAATGTTATGCCTGATCGGTGTACGTTCATTTTGAAGGTCCAGTATCTCACACTACAGGATGTCCAGACCGAAACATGTTTTACTGCTCTTTACAACCTCGTGCACACAAACACTTCTTATTACAACCACCTTTATTTATTTTTCTAAACAGCACTCAGCCTCCAGTTACACAGCAGAGACTGGAGAGTTCCCCAGTACAAAATGCACCAAGGCCTAACAAAAAGTGAATTACAAAAACGAAAAGAAATACAGTAAAATTGATAAAAAACAAACAAACAAACAAACAAAATTATAAAACAATGACTTTGAGCACCTACTCAGCCTGGCAATATGAAGGCCTTTTATTCTAGAAATGAAGGTAGCAGAATGTCTGTCTGTTTAAAAAGCATTGTACAGTCACATATTTACATATACACTATGTTACAGCTCTCGCTCTCTTTTTCTCGCTCTCTCTCTCTCTTCTCTCTCAGTAGCTTGTGTTGTGGCGCAGTGCGTTTTCAGATGTCTAATGTAGGTGTACACGTTCCATTTATCTATGAGTATAATATAAATTATACAAGTTACAGTGTCTGTGATTGTGTATACGTTATTTACTATCAGAGGCATGAGTATGTAATGAATCTGTCGGAATAAAACTCAGGTTTGAAATGCAGGTTTTGGGTTTTACCAGTAGGAGTGTTTGTTTTTTTGGGGATTGTAGATGATGTGGCTCCATGAGGCTTTTATCAGCCAGTCCTAAAGAGACAAATTAAGTTTACTCTTGAAC
The DNA here is from genome assembly GCF_014805685.1 of Silurus meridionalis. Taxonomy (NCBI): domain Eukaryota; kingdom Metazoa; phylum Chordata; class Actinopteri; order Siluriformes; family Siluridae; genus Silurus; species Silurus meridionalis. The sequence continues at coordinate 15,143,765 of NC_060907.1, forward strand.
TCAAATTCAATTTTACTCAAACTTTCTCTTTTTTTAAAGGCATTTGGTTGCAGGGCTAAGCGTAAGCTAGGGCCGAGCTAGGTTGCCCTGGCGTTTTCTTTGATTGGTCCAGGTAACCTTGTGTTTTTTCATTGGTGAGGGCCCACTAGAGGGCAGGCGTGAGAGCGGACGTCGTTGTGCTTGTGTTGGGCTTCGTCCATGTCTAACAGGCGGCCGTTGACTGAAACGTCTATGCAGCCCGTGTAGAAACCAGAGACCGGCGTAGACACCAGAGAAACATCTGCCCGAAGGAAACCAGAGTGAGTGGATTTGTTTTTAGTAAAATGGAAAAGCAAAATGCTCCATGAACATGTCCTCACCTGGAATGCCTCCAATAAATGTGCTGTATGAAAATGAAAGATCCAGAGGCTCCAAATCCTCCACAGATTCACTGAGGCCCAGCTTCCCATCCACCTCCAGGGTGGTGCTGTTTCCTGCCACAGTCACGGTCACTGTGTGTGTCTGCCAGTCACACAGGTTCACTGGAGCACTGGCCACAATAACGTTGCCGAAGGACACTAATATATACTGTTGTGGGAACACAAATAAGAATAAATGCTGTATGTAAAATAAACACTGAATCTAAAAGCAGCAAATAACAGCAGCAGTAAACTACATTTTTAGTCACTGTTGTGGTTTTCAGCGAATGCTTACACTTTGTACACCAATGTATATATATTTGTTCTTTTTTAAATTAAGTCTGTTTGCTTGCTGCGTTTCTCCGTTCCATTCTCTTTTTATCTCTCTACTACTACAGTAACTTCTCCGTATTCAAACGTGGTTTGCTGTGGCTTTACTATGTTTAATTTATGCACATATCATTTAAATATTATATAAAATTTAATTAATTATATTCTAAAAGCTTATATCTCCACAACTGAACAAAATGTCTGTGTATTTTTTAAGCATGGTTGTAAACTTGGCATCTGCAATTATACAAATTTCAAAAATTTGTTTCAAAAACAATACAAATGTTAATTTACACAATTTACACACCTTGCATACGCAAATGTTTTACGGAAAGAAACAATCCAGCATGAGTGAATGTTTTGAAGGAGAAATCCCCCATGCTCTCCTCAACTATAAGCTTTCGAATTAAAGATAGTCAAACTCAAGATGTGGCTTTCGAATTGTTTTAAAGTACTTTTATACATAAATATCCTAAATTATTATTTTATATAGTTATAATGAGCGAAACAGTTCAAAGATTTTTATCTGATGAATCGAGAAAAAAAATAAATATACAAAAAAAACCCAAATAATTAACACTTATTTTAAGAATTTTCATTGGGTGACGTATAAGAGTGGAGGAAGGTGCACACAGGTGGACTATGTTCTATGTAGGAGATGCAACCTGAAGGAGATTGGAGACTGTAAGGTGTTGGTGGGGGACAGTGTAGCTAGACAGCATCAGATGGTGGTCTGTAGGATGGTTTTGGAGGTGAAGAAGAAGAGAAGGAGAGTGAGGACTGAAAGAAGAATAAGATGGTGGAAACTAAAGGAGGAAGAGTGTAGTGTGAGATTCAGGGAAGAGGTCAGACAGGGGCTCAGTGGTGGTGAGGAGGTGCTGGATGATTGGGCAACTACTGCAGAAGTGATAAGGGAGACAACTAGAAAGGTACTTGGTGTGACATCTGGAAATGAAAAGGAAGACAAAGTGCTGATGAGCGATGAGAAAAGTAGGCAGGAGCACAAGGAGATGCGGCAGCAGGTAAAGAGGGATGCGGCGAAAGCCAAGGAAAAGGCGTATGAGTAGCTGTATGAGAAGTTGGACACTAAAGAAGGAGAAAAGGATTTGTACAGAAGTGAGAGCAGTGATTAAGAGGATGAAAAAAAGGTGCAGGACATGTATGAGGACAGTGTGACAGCAGTGAAGTGTGCAGTAGGAACAACAGACTGGTTTAAGGTGGAGGTTTGACTGCATCAAGGATCGGCTCTGAGCGCTTTCCTGTTTGCAGTGGTGATGGACAGGTTGACAGACGAGGTCAGACAGGAGTCTCCCTGGACTATGATGTTTGCGGATAATATTGTGATTTGTGGTGAGAGTAGGGAGCAGGTTGAGAAGAGCCTGGAGAGGTGGAGATATGCGCTGGAGAGAAGGGAATGAAAGTCAGTAGGAGGAAGACAGAATACATGCATGTGAATGAGAGGGAGGGCAGTGGAGTGGTGCGGTTGCAGGGAGAAGAGGTGGAGAAGGTGGAGGAGTTCAGGTACCTGGGAAGTTACCTGCAAAGTAATTGTGTTAGATAAGTGAAGAAAAGAGTGCAGGCAGGGTGGAGTGGGTGAAGAAGTGGAAGGGAAAGTTTATAGGACTGTGGTGAGACCTGCGATGTTGTATGACAGTGGCATTGAGTAAAAGACAGGAGCTGGAGCTGGAGGTAGCAGAGCTGAAGAAGTTGAGGTTTTCGTTGGGAGTGATGAGGATGGACAGGATTAGAAATGAGTTTAATAGAGGGAAAGCGCATGCAGGACATTTTGGAGACGAGGTGAGGGAGGCGAGATTGAGATGGTTTGGACATGTGCAGAGGAGGGACATGGAGTATATCTGTAGGAGGAGAATGCTGAGAATGGAGCCACCAGGAAGGAGAAAAAGAGGAAGACCAAGGAGGAAGTTTATGGATGTGGTGAGGGAAGACATGCAGGTGATTGGGGTGAAAAAGGCAGATGTAGAGGACAGAGGGGTATGGAGACGGATGATCCGCTGTGGCGACCCCTAATGGGAGAAGCCGAAAGAAGAAAAATAATCGAGAAAAAAATAATCACCCAATTAATAGATTATCAAAATAATTAGTTTGTTCTTGATAATTTTGTCCCTAATAAGCAGGTCAGTGGTGACTGTGGCAAAAACTCCATGAGGTGATATTAGGAAGAAACCTTAAGAGGAACCAGACTCAAAAGGGAACCCGTCCTCATCTGAGTGACACTGAAATGCATATTCATCATTGTTTAGTAAAACACACGTTAGGTCCGATAAGTTTAGTGCAAATCCATTGAATCCGGAAACAATTCACAGCACTTTTTTCCACATTTTATCTTACAGCTTTAATCCAAAATGGATTCAATTCATTCATTTCCTCAAAATGTCCTCAAAATGAAAAAGGTTTGTTTAAAAACTTAAAAAAAATAAGAATTTTTTTTTACAGCTCATAGCTTTTGCCAGGACACTTAAAATTGAGCTCAGGTGCATTCTGTTTCCACTGATCATCCTTGAGATGTTTCTTCACAAACCAAGCCATGAAGTCCAAGGAATTGTCTGTAGACCGTTACAGACAGGATTGTATCCAGGCACAGATCCATTTCTGCAGCATTGAAGGTCCCAATGAGCACAGTGACCTCAATCATCCGCAGATGGAAGAAGTTTGGACCCACCAGGACTCTTTCTAGTGCGGGCCGCCAGGCCAAACTTAGGGATTGTGAAAAAGATAGGTGACCAAGAACTCGGTCACACTGAAAGAGCTCCAGCGTTTCTCTGTGATGAGAGGAGAACCTTCCAGAAGATCTCTGCAGCACTTCACCAATCAGGCCTGCATAGTAGAGTGGCCAGATGGAAACCACTTTTCAGTAAAAGTCACATGACGGCCCACCTGGAGTTTGCCAGAATGCACCTGGAGGACTCTCAGAAACAAAATTCTCTGGTCTGATGATGCAAAGATTTAACTATTTGGCCTAAATGCCAATTGTCATGTCTGTAGGAAACCAGGTACCGCTCATTACCTGGCCGATACCGTCTCTACAGTGAAGCATGGTGGTGGCAGCATCATGCTGTGGGGATGTTTTTCAGAGGCAGGAACTGGGAGACTGGTCAGGATCGAGGGAAAGATGAATGCAGCAACGTACAGAGACATCCTTGATGAAAACCTGCTTCAGAGCGCTCTGGACCTCACTCTGGGGTGACGGTTCATCTTCCAACAGGACAACGAGCTTCAGCACACAGCCAAGATAACAAAGGAGTGGCTACGGGAAACTCTGTGAATGTCCTTGAGTGGCCCAGCCAGAGCACAGACTTTAACCCAATTGAACATCTCTGGAGAGATCTGAAAATGGCTGTACACCAACTCTCCCCATCTAACCTGATGGAGCTTAAGAGGTTCTGCAACGAAAAATTGGAGAAACTGCCCAAAAAGTAGGTGTGCCAAGCTTGTAGCATCATACTAAAAAAAAAAAAAAAAAAAAACTTAAGCTGTAATTGGTGCCGAAGATGCTTCAAGTTCAAACAAACTTTTTTGTAATTATGGGGTATTGTTTGTAGGATTTTGCAGAAAAGAATAAATTTAATCCATTTTTGGAGTAAAGGTGCAACATAACAAAATGTGGGAAAAGTGAAGCGCTGTAAATACTTTCCAGGTGCACTGTAAGATTATGCCCAACAAACCCCTGAGATGGTATGAGGAGAAACCAGAGAAGAATCTGGTCTTCTCATTTGGGTGGCACCTAATGCTCCAAACAAAATGTTTGGTTTTCGAACATTTCAAAACCCTTCAGCAACTCATGCATGCAACATTGCTGCCATTGTCAGTGTATCACACGGAACAGTCCAGACGATCCTCACACGTGATTTGAACATGCACCATGTTGCTGCCAAGTTCATGCCCAAGCTGCTGACTCAGCAGCAGAAGGAACACCGTGCCAAAGTCTGCCAAGAACTTCCTTCATGTCGGGGATCATTACTGATGACGAAACTTGGGCAAACGAGTACGACCCTGAGACGAAGCAACAGTCTTCACAGTGGAAGAGCTGAAGAATCATCTTCACCACCGAAGAGGCGAGGCGAGGCAGGTCCGCAGCTCATCGTCTTTCGCAGCATTGTGCATCAAAAATCCGTCCCCAAGAGCCACACCGTCAATAGCGAGTTCTACTGCTAGGTTTAAAGGTGTCTGAGCGAGGACATTCAGCGAAAGCGAGCGGATCTGTGGCCTGCTAGTCTCAAAACGTTTTCATACCACCTCGGATATACAGTTTGAATATATAACTGGTGCAAAACTTACTAACCTCTGCCCATTGCTTGGTTCCCGAATGGTAGTCAGAAAAGGAGATGGAGAGAGGCACGGTATCCTGCCGAACGAGTGCGAACAGAACTCCGGTTGTAGAGGCAGGACGTACGGTGAGTTGCACATTGAGCACCTGCTTATCACCTGCAGGGGAGAGTAAGATAGTATCTCCTGCTCCGTGTGCATCTAGAACAATCAACTAACCAACCCGCGTGTGCCTATATGATAGACGTTAACGAAAAACCCTGAGCACACACCGTGACTGTGATTGAAGTACGCAAACCCGTGGCCTGGGAAAAAGGAGCCGCGATCCTCGGTGGAGAAGCACTGCATGCGCTCGTTATGGCGAATAGTCTCCTGGATGGACGTGTCTTCGTCAGTCAACCAGTGCCACTCTTTCATACAACCGTCTAGACGTGGATTCACCTAAAATACAACACACACACACACACACACACACACACACACACACACACACACACACAGGCAGAGTAAATTGCGTAAAGGGGCATGTTAAAATTAATGTCTTGCATGACCGGCCAAATTTCACAAAACTGTGATGTCTTTCCAGTCAATCAATCAAGCACAGTCAACCCCCGAAAATTCGCGGTTTGGGGCTCGCGGCTCGGAAAACATGGGTTCTCATTTGGAACTAACTATTTTATAAATAGTGGGAATCAACAGCGGGATTGAATGTTCAGGGATTAGGAATAACGTTTTTCCACTAACAAATTTCTTAATTATTTAAAAACACATTATTATATTATTTATTGAAAGTGATAGATAAAGCATGCATGTCCATTACTTCACCTTCATCAACTACTGACTGCTTCAGCACATCCAATAACTTAGTGGGTAACCATATACATTTTTTTTTTATTATTTACAGTAGAATACTGTTAATTTATTATTATTGCTAATTAAATAAATTTAATACATACATTATTTATTGTGTGTGTGAATTTGGTCAAATACAGTACACTATTACGTTTACAACGTTTGATAATGTCTAGATGAATTCACGAAGGTACCATGGGGGATACGGTGGTGCGTCCGAATTTTTTGGATTTTCGGAACTTAGAACGTAACCCCCATGAGTTCCGGGGGACGACTGTACAGGGTTCCTACACATTTAACATTTCCATACTTTTTTTCAGACTCAAGTCTCTGATGAATTCTATTATATTACCAAATAACTGCCAGAAGGTTGTTGCTTCTGTAGCTCATAGAAATTAATAATAACGATAATTAAATAATTCACAATTTTTTGACAAAAACAGTTTTCAAATGTAAAGGAAATAGTATGGAAACAAATATTTTTCAATACTCTTTTTTTTCCACCCATACTAATCTAAACCTGGAAATCACCTTTTTTCATAATTTTCCAATTTGGACTGTTGGAACAGATCGACTTTTCCAGCCTCTAGGGAAAAAAAGCATTAATCCCGACAGGCTGTGCCCTTTCCACACAATGTCCTCTGAAATGTAGAATGTAATAATCCTGCAATAATCAAATTCTATAAAGAGCATGGTATCAATACCCTAAAAACACACACCTGTTCAGTGAACTCGTTTTCCTCCTCCAACATGGTGTTCATTTACATTAACACACCAGTGTCCTCAGAAAAGTATCTTCATTTGAACCCTGATGGCAAACACTGATTTTGGGAGCCATTGACTTCCAGTCCCCACTGGAGAGCCTTTTCTCCCCCTGCCTATTTATGATACATGGCTGCCCCCTAGTGGACAATAAGAATCTACTCATGTTCTAAATTTGGAAGTCAAAGTGAGTTTATAATTGAAAACTTGAGAGAAACAAAGAGGGTACGCTAAATACAGATGCTTTGTGTAAGAGAGGGCAGCAAAGATTTTATCGTTTGCGAAAACTAACCTAATTTAATGTCGATAAAATATTGACGTGGATGTTCTACAGATCCTGCATTGAGTCACTTATCTTTTTCATTGCTGAGTTTAATTCTCTAAATGTAAAAAAACACAACTTTGTTAACCAGGGCAGTAAAATTACAGGGAGGAAGCAGATGTCTATGGCCCAGTTTTATCATGGACAGGTTTTCGGTAAAGCCCAGAGCATTTTGTTAAATGATTCCCACCTGATGAGTTTCACCTCCTCCCTTCTGGCATTCAGTATTAAACTCCTCTTAGTACAACAAATTGTTGTAGACATTTATTTAACCCCTTAGCTGTGAAGTTTATACATTGAAGGTAAAATAAGTCTTAGGAGGTAACTGTGTGTCAGTGGTGCAGAGCAACTAAGTAATTTATTACTGTACTTGAGTAGGTTTTTCGCATATCTGTAGTTTACTAAAGTGTTTCCATTTAGGGAGACTTTAACTTCACTCTATTTCAAAGTCAAAGTCGTTCCTTTTTATTTACGAGGATAAAAACGTAACTGGACAAACATGCAGCGATCCACCAATCAATTCAATTCAATTCAATTCATTTTTATTTGTATAGCGCTTTTAACAATGAACATTGTCTCAAAGCAGCTTTACACAGATAATGTGGTGATTAAACATAAATATGTTCTTTGTAAGTAATCAGGGTCCAGCGAGACATCAATGACAGGAATGCTGGTAGTTAAAAACACCAGGATCAGTCCACCATCTGGGTGGATGGGGTTCATTTTTCGTTCATATACACCAGAATCAGGCTTTTATATTTGTATTATATATTTATTGCCAATTACAGGAAGCCAAAAGTCTGAACACAGCAGTGTAGTGACTTAGAAACATGTCAAGTTGCAGTTAATAATCATTTACATTCATAAAACCAGCAGGCCGCAGTGCTCACATTTAAACACGAGGAAGCTCTGAGGATGCGCACGGGTGGCAAGTCTGAACTTTTGATTCATTCTGAACCTGAGAACGATAGCTTAACTCTAATGTGAACTTCTATGTAAGAGCACGACACAAGCGCCAGGGACTTTCAGACGAACTAAAACAAGAACTTCTCAAAAGAAAAAAAACGACTATCAATTTTTCACTTGTCAACGACCAGCATTCCATAGATACACCGATCAGACACAACATTATGACCACCTGCGTAATATTGTATTGGTTCCCCCTTTTGTTGCTAAAACAGTGCTGACTTGTCGAGCATAAACTTCTTGAGCAGTTTGAGCTACAGAAGCTCATCTGTTGGATCGGATCACACGGACCAGCCTTCTGTCCTCACGTGCACCAATGAGCCTCGGCCGCTGGTTTACCACTGTTCCCTCCTTGGAGCACTTTTGATAGATACTGACCACTGCAGAAGGAGAAAATCCCACAAGAGCTGCAGTTTTGGAGATGCTCCGACCCAGTCCTCCCAAATTTCACTTGCTGCCTAATATCCCACCCCCCACTAACAGGTGGCATGATGAAGAGATAATCGTTTATTCACCAGTCATAATGTCAATGTTATGCCTGATCGGTGTATAACGCTTAATAAATGTAGATAATAAAATGTATGTAAATCCTAATACCACCCCTATGTAATCAGTTCACTTGTGCACAAACGTTTGTGCCACAAGGGTGTATGAGGCCTGGGTGAGGAGAACAAGCCTGAGGGTGCAGTCAGCGTTCCAACTGATCTTAAGGGTGTTCAATAGGGTTGAGGTCAGAGCTCTATATCAGGTCACTCCAACATCATTCATTCCAACAGTCTCCTCGTTCCTAGGAAAATCTAACGCTAGCACATCCAAGACACAATTGTGTGCCTCCAACATTGTGATAACAGTATGGGGAAGAACCACATATGGCTAGAAAAGTCCCAGTACTTTTGTCCATATATTGCCTTCATAACTAAATTCTTACCTTATTAAGCAGTCCATCTTCTTTAAAGGGAACTCCTCCTACAGTTAAGTTGAGCTCATGAATGCCTTTTTTCAGAGTGAAAAGATCTCCGTTCACCGCGATCTTCATTACTGCCTCCTTGTCGATTTTGATCACGAGGCTTCGACCCTGCTCTTCTACTGAGATCTAAAAGCCAGTTGGAGAGAGATAAGCAATGTGAATCTCAGCATATCCATGTACTAATATATATATATATATATATATATATATATATATATACATACATATATACATACACACACACACATATACATACATACAGAGGGGAAAATAAGTATTTGACACATCAGCATTTTTATCAGTAAGGGGATTTCTAAGTGGGCTATTGACACAACATTCCCACCAGATGTAGCCATCAAGCCAAATATTGAATTCATACAAAGAAATCAGAACATTCAAGTATACAAGTTGAGTCATAATAAATAAAGTAAAATGACACAGGGAATATTGAACACAGGAGTATTGAACACACTTTAGACGCCTCTTGTATGGAGAGACCAGTCGTCTGTATTGCTCAGGAGTGATTCTGGCCCATTCTTCCACACAAATGTCTTTAAATCTTGAAGGTTTTTTTGGGCCTCTTTTATGAACTTTGATCTTCAGTTCTCTCCATAGATTTTCTATGGGATTTAGGTCAGGTGATTGACTGGGCCATTTAAGCAACTTGATTTTCTTTCTTTGAAAACACTTCATTGTTTCCTTGGCCTTGTGTTTGGGATCATCGTCTTGCTGAAATGTCCACCCTCTTTTCATTTTCAGCTTTCTGGTAGATGGCAGCAGATTTTTATCCAGAATGTCCCGGTACATTTCTTCCTGCCTTCAATAATATGAAGTCTTCCAGTCCCCCTTGCTGAAAAGCAGCCCCAAACCATGATGCTTCCACCCCCAAACTTAACTGTTGGTATGGTGTTCTTGGGGTTCTCCAAACATGGTGTGTAGATTGACTGCCAAAAAGTTTAATTTTGCCTTCATCTGACCATACTTTAGTCTCCCAATAATCCACAGGCTTCTCCAAATGCTCTTTCGCAAATTTTAACCAAGCCTCAACATGCTTTTTGTTCAGTAATGGAGTCTTGCGTGGTGAGCGTGCATGGATGCCATGGCGGTTCAGTGCATTGCTTATAGTTTTCTTCGAAACAACAGTACCTGCTGATGCAAGGTCTTCCTAAAGTTCTGCCCAAGTGGTTCTTGGCGAACTCTCCTGATTATTCTTTGGACTCCTCGGACAGGGATCTTACGTGGAGCACTTGATCGTGGCCGGTTTATGGTGAACTGATGCTCCTTCCATTTCTGGATAATGACCCCCACAGTGCTCACAGGAACATTTAGCATTCTGAAAATGCGCCTATAACCATTCCCATCAAAATGCTTTTCAACGATAAGATTGCGAAGATCTTGAGAGAGTTCTTTGCTTTTACCCATCATGAAGTCTTTCCTGTGTGCCTCCTGGGTAATTAGAAGCCTTTATAGGCCATCAATTAAGACTAAAGCAGCTGATATGAATTAGTACTGATGGGGGGGCAGGGTTTCTCTCTCAATACTGACAGATTTCAGGTGATCTGGCTTTCTATGCCATTTTGCACTTTGTTATCTTCATGTGTTCAATACTTATTCCCTGTGTCATTTCACTTTATTTAATATGACTCAACTTGTATACTTAAATGTTCTGATTTCTTTGTATGAATTCAATATTTGGCTTGATGGCTACATCTGATGGGAATGTTGTGTCAATCGCCCACTTAGAAATCCCCTTACTGATAAAAATGCTCATGTTTCAAATACTTCCCGCTGTGTGTGTGTGTATGTATGTATGTATATTTTATATATATATATATATATATATATATATATATATATATATATATATATATATATATATATATATATATATAATACTGAGATTTGGATAAATACATATAAAATAGGAGACATATCCTGGTAAATGCATCATGGTTTTCTCAATAAAAAGACTGAAAGGGTCCTCAGTGTCCCCACCTTGTGCCACTGCCCATCATTAACTAACGGGCCGCTGCTGGTCACTCGGCTCACAGCTCCGTATTTCAGCTGCAGCTCCAGTTTCCCGTTATGGATCGCGAGTACAATCCAGGAGCTGTTTAAATGGCCACCAGCGAAGAAGAGAACACCTTCAGTATCATATGTCCTCAGGTCAAACTCAGCTGTGAAGCTGTATGGAAACAGACGTACCAAATCAGAAGACGAATTAATGACTAAAGGGAAAAGTTTATATTGTATTGTTCATACTGGCTGCACCTTTGGTTATTGACCTGGATACCAAAGATTGACTTGGCAGCTTTTATAAAACAATAATCTTTATCTCATAAATCTGTTTACCCAGTCTGAACGAGGCGTCTGAAGCGTAGCTTGACCACGGGAACTCCGCTGAACATGCGGCCCAGGTACAGAGAGCGAGCATTTTTCTTCATGTTCAACTCCAGACAAGGTTTAATACTCTAGAGTGTGTACATATATGATATATATAAGACTTGTACATACTAAGTAATAAAATCAGCAGTCAAAAGTGGATGTATTTAATTAAGGAGTTAGTGGTCGGCCGATTAATCGGCACCGGCAGTTGATTGCTGGAACTATCAGCACAAATCCATATGGATAGTTTTTCCGGCTTCCGGTCTGCTGTCATTACGAGAGCGGCGTCTAAAGGCCAAATCACTGACGCCATGCGCTTTTTAACATTTATTTTTTATTTTTTACAGGCAAGACTGCGTGCTGCACGACCGCTAACTGCCGTTGCTTCTGTATTCATTATTACGTTAGTGTTACGTCATACAGAAGTTAAACGTGCGCAGCAGTAAAATAACGGATCGTGAATCAAACCTATTCATTACCTCACAGCTACTCAGGTCACGGCCGAGCTTCTTGCCCTGTCGGCCGTCACAGTAGCAACGGAAACTCCCAGGCGTGTTGACACACTGCTCCTCACACACGGCTGACTCACATTCATTCACGTCTAGCAAACGGGACGGAAGCAGAATAAGTCACTTCTCTCCAGACAGCAACAACAAGGTGTGTACAAGTAAAACTAAAAAGTCTGACGTCTGAACTGTTCCCACTGGCGCTCTGGCTTTCCATCACATAGAACTGTCCAGGCCCAATAAAGGCAGTGTAAGTGTAGTATAAGAACATTACCATGTGCAATAATATCGGAACACATTCCGAGTAGAGATAGCAATCTTAGAATATTGTTATGACTTACATTTAAATGTTTTGAATCAAATAATAGACCAGACGAATGTAAAACCCTGTAATCATTAATAAAACATTACCAAGACACTAGGCAAATTCGGCGTGACGACCCTAAAGATTTTAATCATGTTTGCTTTACTAGAGTGTTGCAATGAACAAGACTGATCAGTCATATGTTCTTTCAGCCTGCTGCCAGAAAAAATAACTCCAGAACAACTTGGATTCTAATCCTCCTGTTATTCCTCTGTGTTTCCTGGAAGGTGTATAATGTGTGGGTTTGTTTGGCTCGTCATAATGTGTGAGATATGAAGCTCATGCGTGTCAGTAATTGCAGAGTCTGCAGAGATTCGGTTTCTGTTTTCATTGGATTTAAGATTTTTCCTATTATGTTTTTAAACGCTTTGTTACACAGACTGTATGAATAAGCCAGCAGGAATCTGACGCACCATCACAGGATTTGGTCTCGTTATTGTAGAAGTAGCCACCATCACAAAGGCACTCGTAGCTCCCGTCCTTATTCCTGCACTGCGATGTTCCGCACACATCAGGGACATCTGTGCACTCATCAACATCTGGAACAGAAGGAGGAGAAAATGGAGTATGATTTGTAACCATGTTATTTTATTACTGTGGGGGGGGGGGGTGCTTCTTAGCAGGTAAGCTTAGCATTTATATATTTGCATTACGTATGAGAAGTAAGGAACTTCATATCCATATACAATTTCTGAAAATATTTGCTGATTGGATCCGAATTTGTAATGAGTTACTATCAATTTTACTTTTTTTATAGTTCAGTTTATATAATATTGTATAGAATAGATTATAGCATTGTGTATTATAGTATTGTACAGTATAGTATTGTACAGTGTAGTGTTGTATAGTACAGTATAATGTAGTATATTATTGTATAGTACAGTATGGTGTTGTACAGTAAAGTATAGTGTTGTACAGTAAAGTACAGTATTGTACCGTAAAGTATTGTATAGTGTAGTATAGTATTGTAAAGTACAGTATGGTGTTGTACAGTATAGTATTGTACACTACAGTATTGTACAGTAAAGTGTTGTACAGTATAGTATATTACAGTAGTGTTGTACAGTATAGTGTTGTACAGTTTAGTATAGTACAGTAAAGTATAGTACTGTTTAGTGTAGTGTAGCATTGTACAATATAGTATCGTATTGTACAGTATAATATTGTACAGTACATTATAGTATTGTAGTATAATATTAAATAGTATAGCATATTATAGTATTTATAATTGTAGTATAATTTGATTTGTGTTGCTAATTCAAACACAAATTTCATAAACGTTTAGTGAAACCCAGTCCAACACAAGTCTTTGTAAAAAAAAAAAAAAAAACCATTCAGAGTGACCATTCTGATCAATCAGATTTTCATAAAAAGGGAGAGATTTCATTACTGTGTTTTCTCAGCTCTAAATCTGACTTACCCAAACAGCGGTGGTGGCCAGACAGCCTGTAACCATCATGACAGGAACAGTGGTAACTTCCCACTGAATTACTGCACTCATGCTCGCAGTTTCCATTTTCTTTACTGCATTCATTTACATCTGCCAATCAGAAAAGAAAAACAAACAAAAATGAATCTGTTACAGAAATATAGATGTGTGATTTTTGCCTGAACTAATCAATTCGAATAACACGGTCCAACTCAAAGGGCTGAACTCTGAAGACTCAGTGACACATAAACTCAGTGTTGTGCTGCAGCTTACATTTTCCTCTCAGCTGAAAGTAACTTGATTTGAACGCAACTTTAACGCATAAATGATTGCAGCCGCGACAGACCTTTCCAATGCTTAACTTTTCTCAGATCTTTTCCCCTCCTGTTTTCATCTACTTGTCATTCCACACTAGTAGGTGAATGAGTCATGCTGGATAAATGCACTGCAGATAATCTTCTCACTCTCTGCATTTACTACAGAATTTCTTTCCCTTTTCCCCGACAGCTGACTCAGAGCTGCGGCAGTGTTGCTAAACAGCTAATATGCTTGCATGTGCAAAATAATCTGATATTTAACTAAATTACCGAGTATTAGCCAGTTACACACACACAGAATTTAATAAGGAAAAATCCAGTGCTACACTAGACCGTCTGTCTAATCCCATAAATTAATCCGGAAAGTATTCACAGTGCTTCACTTTTTTCACATTTTATGTTACACCCTTGTTCTAAAATGGATTAAATTCATTAATTTCCTCAAAATTGTTCTACAAACAATACCCCATAATGACAATATGAAAGACATTTCTTTGAAATCTTTGCAAATTTATTACAAAAATAAGGAAATAAATCACATGTACATAAATATTCACAGCGTTTGCTAGGACACTCAAAATTGAGCTCAGGTCCATCCTGTTTCCACTGATCATCCTTGAGATGTTTCCACAACTTGATTGGAATCACCTGTGGTGAATTCAGTTGACTGGAGATGATTTGGAAAGGCACACACCGGTCAATATGAGGTCCCACAGGTTACAGTGCATTTCAGAGCACAAACAAGCCATGAAGTCTAATGAATTGTCTGTAGACCTCCAAGACAGGATTGTATCCAGGCACAGATCTGGGGAAGGTCCCAATGAGCACAGTGGCCTCCATCATCCGAAAATGGATGAACCACCGGCCTCTTCCTAGAGCGGGCCACCCCTTCGAGGAAACCAGGTACCGCTCATCATCTGGCCGATACCATCCCTACAGTGAAGCATGGTGGTGGCAGCATCATGCTGTGGGGAGGTTTTTCAGAGTCAGGAACTGGGAGACTGGTCAGGATCAAGGAAAAGATGAATACAGCAACGTACAGAGACATCCTTGATGAAAACCTGCTTCAGGGTGCTCTGGACCTCACACTGGGGCGACAGGTTATCTTCCAACAAGACAATGACCCTCAGCACACAGCCAAGATAACAAAGGAGTGGCTACGGGAAACTCTGTGAATGTCCTTGAGTTGCCCAGCCAGAGCACAGACTTCTGATGGAGCTTGAGAGGTTCTGCAAAGAAGAATTGGAGAAACTGCCCAAAAGTAGGTGTGCCAAGCTTGTAGCATCATACTCAAAAAAAAAAAAAAACTTGAAGCTGTAATTGTTGAAAAAGTAGTATTGAGAAAAGGATGTGAATACTTGTGAACATGTGGTGATTTTTTTTCTTTTTTTTCTTGTTTAATAAATTTGCCAAGATTTGAAACAAACTTTTTCACGTTGTCATTTTGGGGTATTGTTTGTAGAATTTTGAGGAAAACAATGAATGTAATCCATTTTGGAATACGGCTGTAACATAACAAAATGTGGAAAAAGTGAAGCGCTGTGAATACTTTCCGGATGCACTGTAGGTGATTTTTTTATTTATTTATTTAATGTACATTCATACATACATTCTTAAAAATGTGGTGTCAAGAACACTCACACCCAACACACCCATGGCCCACAATCTCTTTTAGAAAAAATATATTACAGGGTTATTCAAAAAGAATGAACCGATTTCATTACGCAATATTTTATTAAGGAAAAGTAATACAAAACTCCAGCCAAGTCACAAGTATTATACTTACAATCAATGACTGAATGAATATATATATATATATATATATATATATATATATATATATATATATATATATATATATATATATATATATAAGGTTTGTGAACAAGCAGAGGTGGAAGAAGTAATTAAATGTTGTACATTGTAAGTAAAGATACTGGTCTAAAAATCTACTGAAGTAAAAAGTAGCTAAATTAAAACGTACTTGTTCACTGAGTAACAGTGGGGGAGGGGGAGGGTGTTTTCTGGAGTAGTTCAAAAAGAAAAAGGGGCTAGAAATCTCAAACTAGTTTTTAACTGAGGGAAGACATTTGCAAGTTAAAGGGCAATGACAACAGCAAAAACTAAAAACCACTACAGTCAAGTCATGTGAGTCAGTATCCCAGACCCAGTTTCAACATGACAATGCTTCTGTGCACCATGAAGACATGATTAGTCGAGATTTTTTTGTGGAAGAATTCTACTTTCCTGGACAAATCCCTGACCTCAACCTCACTGGACAACACCAAGATAAACTGGAACACTGAGTACACCGTAGGCCTCCTTAATCAAACATCGGTACCTCCTGGATATTCTTATAGCAGAATAAACACCAAAAGCCAAAAGGAGCCAAAAAAAATCTACCGGAAATCCTTCCCAGAAGAGTGAAGGT
This sequence comes from Silurus meridionalis, assembly GCF_014805685.1. Classification (NCBI taxonomy): domain Eukaryota; kingdom Metazoa; phylum Chordata; class Actinopteri; order Siluriformes; family Siluridae; genus Silurus; species Silurus meridionalis. Next base: position 15,160,078 of record NC_060907.1, read on the forward strand.
CATTACAGGAGAAAAAGGAGACCAATTCCATAGTCACGGTACTGGAAAGGAATGTTCAACAACCACATATCAGAGTGATGGCTGGATAACTGCACAACTCTGACCAAATTGTGTACTTCAAACGGGAAGGAAACTACTGAAGGAAAACTATGCCACTTTTGACCTTGCTGTGATCTTGTCCCTGCATGAAGCAACTCAAAAAATATAACAAATGAATCAGACAAAAAAAAGTTGTTTAAAAGATAAATTGACTTCCAATGAATCTCAACAAGTAAAAATGTAGTTGGCTGGAGTTCCAGAAGGAAGTAACCAAATTCCTCTCAGAAATCTGTATGTTATCCAGCCAAATACTTCTTAGCCGGGAGACTAACTGGTCCAAATCAACCCCATTGTCAGTTTAGAGAAAACACCCAAGAGGAGGTCAGTGACTGAAAGCCTATGCTACACTCTACGACCAATGAGCCCAATTATCTCTTCATCATAGCATCTGTTAGTGGGTGGGATATATTAGGCAGCAGTCAAACATTTTGTCCTCAAAGTTGACATGTTAGAAGCAGGAAAAATGGGCAAGTGTAAGAATTTGAGTGAGTTTGAATTGTGATGTCTAGACAACTGGGTCAGAGCATCTCTAAAACTGCAGCTCTTGTGGGCTGTTCCTGGTTTGCAGTGCTCAGTATCTATCAAAACTGGCTAGAGGGTCATGGGCGACCAAGGTGCTTTGATACAAGTTAGGAGCGAAGGATGGTCAGATACAACAGTTGAGCTACTGTAGCTCAAATGGCTGAAGAAGTTGTTCATGTTAATGCTCGACTAGTCAGGGCTGATGTTGAGGTTTTCGTTGAGAGTGACGATGATGGACAGGTTTAGAAATGAGTTTATTAGAGGGACAGCCCATGTAGGACGTTTTGAAGACAAGGTGAGGGAGATGTGATTGAGATGGTTTGGACATGTGCAAAGAAGAGACATGGAGTATATCAGTAGAAGAATGCTGAGGATGGAGCCACCAGGAAGGAGGAAAAGAGGAAAGACAAGAAGGAGGTTTATGGATGTGGTGAGGGAAGACATGCAGGTATTCGGCTTAAAAGAGGCAGATGTGGAGGACGGGGGGTATGGAGAGGGATAATCCGCTGTGGCGACCCCTACTGGGAGAAGCCGAAAAAATAAGTAGTAGTAGTCAGGACTGTTTTGGCAGCAAAAAAAAAACCATGATATAGCAACCCCTGGAGCAGAGTGGGTTACGGGCCTTTCTCAAGGGTCCAACAGGGGCAGCTTTGCAGTAAGGTCAGGCTTAAACCCCTGACCTACTCATCAGTAACCATAGATCTATTACCATTAAGCCAATTATAACCAAAGGGCTTGCAACAACAACAACAACAACAACAACAACAACTGCATATTAATTACATATGGAGGGTCATTGACCTACTGCATCAGAACTGTAGTTAGGTATAAACTAGTCCTGATTTAACAGCACACCAGATAAAAAAATCAATTCAGATTCAATTCATTTATAAGCTTTCAGCAGAGGATTAACTAACAGTGTTTCTCTGGGTCTACTTCACTCAGTACTATTGGAAGTCCAATTGAAAGCATAGCTTTTTTTTTCATTAAATTTTTTTTACTATGACCTTCTTTCTGCTCGTTTCGTTATTCTTGTTTTCTTACAAGTATTCTGAGAACGGCACCATGCAAATGAGTATTATTGCTGCTTGAATTTCATTGAGCATGCCCACAAGCCGGGGACATTGGATCGGATCGGACGACAGAAAATATGCATAGTCATGCCAAGGAAGAGGACACGCTCCCAATCCACCTGCATCTAATAATAGACATTTCTAATTCTCTAAAGGGATTAAACATATTAAAAATGTACACGTGAGCTGAAATTAGTCACGTCCTTCGGTAAAACGTTTGGAAAGCAGGTGCCATATAATGTGGAACAGTACTGTATGTGCTCAAAGATGATGACTAAGGGGTATTACCTTTCTCACACCTCAGGCCAGTCCAGCCTGTGAAGCAGTGACACTGGAATTCGCCCTTTTTGTCCTCACACCGCACCGTCCCGATGTGATGACAAGGATTGGGGGAGCACTGGTCTGGAATGTCTGAGGAAGAAAAAACACACACACAGAGCGGTGGAGAGAGGAAGAAAGAGAGAGAGAGGGAGAGGGGAAAAATGTTAGATTCAGGGTTATTTACGGTCAAAACAGAAAGCTGGGCCCTAAAGCCCTGCTTTTTTTCCCCTTCATTCACACTGTAGTCCACCAACTGCATCTTATATCTAAGTTTAGAAAGTGCTTCAGATCATCTTTCAGTTTGCTTTGTCTGCTGACACGGACGCCTGTCTCTTACTACTTACTGCGTCCAGACGTGTCTGGGCAAAGCAGAGAAAGTGTGTGTGTGTGTGTGTGTGTGTGTGTGTGTGAGTACCATGAAAGCGTGAGATTGCACAAGCGAGTCAAAGAAAAAAGCGAGTAAAAAGAGAATGAGAGAGAGAAAGAGAGAGCACTGCAGAGTCACAGCATCACGGTTACTGACTCAGGGCTCCTGCATCGACCAATAAGAGCAAAGGATTCTGATGCACATTGCTGCCTCTGATTCAGCAGAAGCCCGTGGTGAAGGACGAGCCTCCGGAACTCATCTGTGCCGCACATCACGTCACATGCTTGCCTACGCACGCGCACACACAACCCAGTAACGACGTTGATGTCCCAACACTTAATCTATTCATGAACCGGATTTGAGTGCTCCTTCGAAACGACTGCAATGCAGATCTCTACAGCATGATTCAAGATCCAAAAAAAAAGGGCATCACATTCTCCTGTTAAACTATTTATACACAGGGACAAAGGAAGCGGAGAGATTGGGATGGACAGACGGCGACACACAAGCAGGGTCACTCACTGTGGACGCAGGTGACCAGATCCTCCTTCTTCTTGTCTGCGAATTTCTCCACACATGCTGAAGAGACAGAAGGATGCTATTTAGGCTTTCGAAGCTCGGTTCAACCGTATTCTGTGTATAAATGTCTCTTGTTGGAATTTTTTGGAGACAAAGAAATATTTCCAGAACTTACACATATACTTGGGGTAGAAATAGTCCTGAAAAACAGTAGAGATGTGATTAGACACCATCATGACAACAGTTCTTTATATAAAAATGATTTATAGTGTCTTATAAATGAGCTCGGTTTGTAAAGTAAGGGAAACTCATGATCACGTCTGAGGTATATTTTGACATTATATTAACTCGTGAGGAAGAAACAGAATAAGACTGTAGAGAATGTGGTGACCTGTGATAGACAGATCGCTAGACAGTTTTTCAGGACAGTATTCGAGACATTTCCAAACTGCACATTTGCACCACAATTAATGAGAGAAAATATGGATTCTTATGTTATTCTGCCCTGTAAATAAAACATTTAGCAATGATTTACTAGGACTAGTTTCAAACTGTTTTTACACAAACCAGGCTACATTTCCTGTTTGAGGAATTATTCTAAGTATGTATCCTCAGTAGGCATGTAACTCCCACACTGGAACAACATTGGAGCTGGAAGATGTGATGCAATTTTTTCGGCTCCGAACTCTTCGTCTTTAATTTGGCGCTCCTGTCCGGACATGTCGGGTCTGAGTATCATTTCAACTGTTTGTTCCTTTCGCAGAAATCAAACCTGCTACAGTGTGTAAAATGTGTTTCTGGAGTCTGATCAAAACCCTGCAACCTGCACATACTGCAGAGGTATTGGGTGTGGTCAAGCTGTACTTGCAACTGCCTTCCTTGAGACTCTTCTGAGGTATTTCCCAGTCAGGATTTAATCACTGTTAATCCCCATTGAATATATAATATATACTACATATTCAGAAGCACTATGTTTGCACAGCTAATAAAGGGCTTGTCCAAAAACCTCATGTGCATTGCTTTTGCTTACATGCATTGCTATCTATCCATCCATCTGACAACAATTATTACATTACAATATATATACACATACAGCTCATGCACATTTTTCACTGCCATAAATATTACACACTTACAAATATTACACACTTACATAAGCACTTCAGGTATCTATCTATCTATCTATCTATCTATCTATCTATCTATCTATCTATCTATCTATCTATCTATCTATCCTCTTTATAAAAAGGGTTTATGTATAAAGAATTAACCATAGATAAGAACATGTAAACTGCTAAGACATACATATATACACACACACACACACACACACACACACACACACACACACACACACACACCCAGCTGAATTTGTGCAGTCTGAAAGCTGCAGAATCAGAATTCTGCTGAGTCAGATACAGATTCCTCAACTGCACCACATACATTATACACAGATATCACAACTTGGACCACCATAAGCAACGTGCCTAGTGGAGAATATAATCACTGCACATTTATACATAAGTTCACAGCAGTAAGCATGACCAACACCCTATTTAACCTTTCTACTTATTTAGTGTTACATTTACAGCATTTGGCAGAAACCCACATCCAGAGCGACATAGTTGTACAGTTGAGCTTTTAAGATTCAAGGGCCTTGCTTAAGGGCCCAGCAGTGGCAGCTTCTTGAACCCATGATCATCCGATCAGAGGTCCAACTTACTATCCACTGGGCTCCCACTTTAATTTCTACTTTCCCATGTTAAGTTCACACTCAGTAGTATCCCGAGTCTCTATATTTTCACCTCTAAGGGCCCACTGGTGCAAAAGAAACCCTCTCACAATTATAACCAGTCTAATAATAACACTAAGATTATTACAGAATGAAGGCAGATGTAATGCTGTTCACGTGAAGGAGTTGAACAGAACGCCAGTCAAGAGCGCTTGTAAAACACAAAGCCCGGGAGGAACGTAATGGAGATGAGGACATTCTTGTGTTACTCAATCACCACCGTTATTTTAATAGGTCGCGCTGAGGTAATCAGAAATGTGATAGACGTGTGTATTATTTACATAATCACAGACCTGCACACTTTCTTGACGCAAGCCACCGTTTACAACTTACGGGCATGAACTATAAAAGAAAAATCATTCTATAAATGTGCCATCTCATAAAATTGTTTGCATGAATAGACAGTTTAATACTAATCATTTTGACTCCCTGTACACTGTTAGGTGCATATGGAAACGTCGAGGGGGAAAAAATATGCACAGGAAATTATTACTTTTTGGAGTGTTTTAACAAGGTTTACACTCCTCATGTCATACAAGCTGCTTTAAGGATAATTTCTTCCTGATTCTGTAAAATTCACTTTTTGCTTTGCAGATTGATGGAAAATTAAGGACATATATCCAGATGTGTGACTTTCCTACAAATCTCTTGTGATTCAAACTAGGGCATTAAAGAATTAGGGTGCAGAATTGGTCACTACATCTCAAAAGCGACCTTTCGGATAAAAAAAAAAAGTCCAAGGTGGTCATTATAGACAGCAAAACAAGTCAAATCAGGACATTTTAATTCTCATATCAGCATTAAATGCCGAGTCATTTTGATGTCGACTCCGATTTGGTTTGTGGAGTCGATTCGGCAAAACAAGCTAATACAGTGAAAAATGTCTACTAGAATAAACAGTACAATCTTAATCCTATGTTTCAATATATCTCACACTTTATTAAAATAGTAACAATTTAATCCTGTGCTGTATGAAAATTGCGTGAGAACCATTCCAATCGAAGAACCGACTACCCTTTTTAAAGGGAATCGATTCCAAATCCTTGAGTCGGCTACACTCTTAGCACTCACGACACTTTAGCTTCATTATGCGTGCTGCAAAGTCAACAGTGCCAATGAGGGAAACTTAAAAATGGGTTTAAACTGGTTATTAGTATATTTATAAAGAGGAAAATAAAATCCGTTGTACCGTTTCGGGGTCGTTTTCGAACACTTCCCTCGCCTCCTCTTTGGTGCACCTCTCCTCCACACATTCCCTCTCCAAATGTCCTTGTTTGGTTTCCTCAAAAACCTGGTTCGCTCTCCGGTGTCTCTTTAAGAAATGGTTCGCTTCTTCAGGCGACAAAGAGACTGGTGGGAAAAAACCACAGGAAACACCGATTAAACCGGAGCATTAAACACAACGCAGCAGACTGTGAGCCGAGAGGTGAAGTTAGCTGAGCTCTGTCCTTCACAGATCGGGATGCAGGTTACATCAACACCAGTACCAACACCAGACCAGCACCCAAACCTATACCGACACCAACATACCAAAAACAACACCAGTACCAACACATTGTGACACTAACACTAATACTTGCACCAACACGAACACCTACATAAGTACCAGCACCTAACCCTACACAAGTACCAGTACCAGCACCTAACCCTACACAAGTATCAGTACCAGCACCAACACCTAACCCTACACCAGTACCAGTACCAGCACCTAACCCTACACAAGTACCAGCACCAACACCTAACGCTACACCAGTACCAGTATCAGCACCAACACCTACCCCTACACCAGTACCAGTATCAGCACCAACACCTACCCCTACACCAGTACCAGCACCAACACCTACCCCTACACCAGTATCAGCACCAACACCCACCCCTACACCAGTACCAGTATCAGCACCAACACCCACCCCTACACCAGTACCAGTATCAGCACCAACACCCACCCCAGTACCAGTACCAGCACCAACACCTACCCCTACACCAGTATCAGCACCAACACCTACCCCTACACCAGTACCAGTATCAGCACCAACACCTACCTCTACACCAGTATCAGCACCAACACCTACCCCTACACCAGTATCAGCACCAACACCTACCCCTACACCAGTATCAGCACCAACAGCTACCCCTACACCAGTACCAGTACCAGTATCAGCACCAACACCTACACCAGTACCAGTATCAGCACCAACTTCTACACCAGTACCAGTATCACCACCAACTCCTACCCCTACACCAGTATCAGCACCAACTCCTACACCAGTACCAGTATCACCACCAGCTCCTGCCCCTACACAAGTACCAGCACCAGCTATAAGACCAAAACCAGCACAAACTCCTACACCAGTATGATCATTACAGCTCGTATAAATGTCATGTACTTACACTCCGAGGAGCTCGCGACCAGCAGCAGGATTAACATGGAGCCCGACAGAAGCTCTCCTGGGGTCATGGCTCAGGCTCTGCGTCAAACTCGGGAATCTTCTCTCTCTCTCTCTCTCTCTCTCCGTGTGTGTGTGTGTGTGTGTGAATCCGGTAAACCGAAGAGCGACCTGGACAGCTACAGTGTTTGCTACATGCAGCTCGTCCAAAATACCCAAACCCTACAACATTCCGTATCAGCCAAACCTCCTATTCTCTCTCCACACACACACACACACACACACACACACACACACACACACACACACACACACACACACTCTCTCTCTCTCTCTCTCTCTCTCTCTTACACACACACACACACACCTCTTTCTCTCTCTCTCTCTCTCTCTCTCTCTCTCACACACACACACACACACACACACACACACACCTCTCTCTCTCTCTCTCTCTCTCTCTCTCTTGCACACACACACACACACTAACTCACCTCTCTCTCTCACACACGCACACCTCTTTCTCTCTTTCTCTCTCTCTCTCTCTCTCTCTTTCGGTTGCCGTCCACTGAATTGTGATTGGTGGAAAGTTTGCTGCACGCGCAGGGAGGTCCTATCCTCAATGCAGTTTTTTCCCCTCCCTGAACCGGAGAGCTCTCGGTCTTCGTTCTTCTCGCGCACACACACACACACACACACACACACTGCAGTCCACGCCACCAGCTTCACCCTCTCTGTGTGTGGTTAATATATATATATACTGAGCAATAAGCAACCCAAATCCCATGATAGATGAAGCAAACAACTGATTATCACCTTATAATGGCTCCTGGCAAGCAGTGGGATATGTGAGATCTGGAGGTTGATGTGCTGAAAGCAGGAAAAATGGGCAAGCGTGAGATTTTGAGTGACTTTGACAAGGTTGTGATGGCTAGACCACTGGTTCAAAGCATTACTAAAAAAAAGCTCTCTAGAATCACCTTTTTTTATTATTTATTGTTTTTTTAACATCAAATTGACAGCCCAGTGTTTGTGTGTGTGTGTGTGTGTGTGTGTGTGTGTGTGTGTGTGTGTGTGTGTGTGTGCGCAGTACTTGATAATAATAATAATTTAACCTTTATTCATCCCACAGTGGGGAAATTTCTAGTTTTTTCGCATATCCCAACTCATCTGGAAGCTGGGGTCAGAGCGCAGGGTCAGGATGGTACGGCACCCCTGGAGCTGATAGGGTTAAGTGCCTTGCTCAAGGGCTCAACAGTGGTAGCTTGGCTGTGCTGGGGTTCGAACCGCTGACCTTGTGATCAGTAACCCAGAGCCTTAACCACTGGACTACCACTGCCCCAGAAGAGATGGCATCACGATGCACTATGGGATCTATATAAATGTTACTTTGACACCTTACATTTAGCAGAATAATCCTCTCTTCCACACTGCAAAAAGTGGTCAGCAATTGTTGAGGAACATAATCATGGACTCCATACATTGATGGCTAAAAAGATGCTTTGTAAGCCCAAAGGGGTCCTACACAAAATTAGTCCGTTTTGGTAAAACCTACTGTTAATCTACACCCTACAACCTTTTATTATGAAGACCTGCCAAGTTAACTGTACATTATTTTCATACTATGCGTGCCTCATCCATAGGTTCAAGTCTGAAGAGAAAATGTGAAGAACTGGGGCTTTTCCATTTTAGCATCTAGTCCATCAAATCCCTACTAGCAACTGCCATTGCCTTTGACCTCTTTTTTTTTGTTGTTGCAGGAGGTGTGTCCACAAAATGCTGTGTTTATGCAATTAATATCTGTAGAGTTTATTATAAGCATATTATTATATGCCCAAACTTTAGGGTTGCACTAGCCAATGCACTCTTAGTGCCGGCTCCCGAGCCCGGATAAATGGCAAGTCAAATAAGCGGATCACAAAACTAAAAAGACATGTATGAGGACAGTGTGACGGCAGTGAAGTGTGCACTAGGAACAACAGACTGGTTTAAATTCGAGGTGGGACTGCATGAAGGGTTGGCTCTGAGCCCTTTCCTGTTGTTGCAGTGGTGATGGACAGGTTGACGGACGAGGTCAGACAGCAGTCTCCATGGACTATAATGTTTGGGGATGATATTGTTATTTGTGGTGAGAGTAGGGAGCAGGTTGAGAAGAGCCTGGAGAGGTGGAGGTACGTGCTGGAAAGTCAGTAGGAGTAAGACAGAGTACATGTGTGTGAATGAGAGGGAGGGCAGTGGAGTGGTGATGTTGCAGGGAGAAGAGGTGGAGAAGGTGGAGGAGTTCAGGTACCTCATGTCAACAGTGCAAAGTAATGGAGAGTGTGTTAGAGAAGTGAAGAAAAGAGTGCAGGCAGGGTGGAGTGGGTGGAGAAGAGTGATAGCAGGAGTGATTTCTGATAGAAGAGTATCTGCGAGAGTAAAAGGGAAAGTTTTTAGGACTGTGGTGAGACCTGAGATGTTGTATGGTTTAGAGACTGTGGCATTGAGTAAAAGACAGGAGGTGGAGCTAGAGGTAGCAGAGCTGAAGATGTTGAGGTTTTCGTTGAGTTTGACTCAATTTAATCTTCAGACCTGGTGTTGTTTGACTGCAAAGGCAATAGATAATAGGAATGATATGGATTGCAGCACCTGTTCATTAGAACTAAATTAAACACAATATTTTGGTTACAAGTAATTATTATGAACAAAACCCTGGCAGCCTAGAGATCCATGAGCAACTCCGAAACTATGAGGAAGGATTTGGACTGTAATTAAGATCAACAATCTGATCACTGAACAGCACACCTCAATAATGATGGCACTACAATGAATGGACATTCTGTGCTACCTAGATAAGGATTGCTTTCCTTTTGAGTCTGGTTTCTTCCTCATACCTTCTCAGGGAGTTTTCCTTTGCTACAGTTGCCACTGGTTCGCTCATTAGGGATAAACTAAGAAAGAAACTTGTAGGCACTAAACTTCATAACCTCTTGTTGTCTTTGTTAATCTGCTTTGAGACAATTGTCCGTTGTTAAAAGCGCTATACAAATAAAACATTCATGAATTGAATTGAACTAGTTTTTCTCAACACTAACTGAGAATGATCCTGGTTGCCAACCCGTCTGGATATAAAGCCATTTCACAGGCCATTTTCCTCACAAGCATTACACAGTAAGTCAGAGAAATCCCTTCTGCCCAGTTCTCATCTTTATTTGAGGCTGTAAATCATCAAATCATTATCTCCACTGTTGCTGACTTTTGCATCAAGAGATGTGTTCTGGCCTGGTTTTCATGATATCTATAGGGTTGATCCAAATGTGTAGCCTAGAGAGCTCCAATTTCAGCACCTCACAGCATTACTGCAGGAGTTCACCCAGGGGACTGGTCTCGGTCCGTTCTTTTTCTCCTTATTCGCCGAATCGCTAAGCTACAAAAAAAAAGCTTGTGTCAAGAAAGCTGTGAAATGTGCAACTTGAAGACTTTATTCCTCTATCAACAGCTCAAAATATTTTCATTTTTCACCTTCATCATCTTCTCTAACTAAATTGAAGTTAATACATTATTTTATTTTGCTAGTTGCAAAACTTTCTCATGTTATTTATCTTACACAGTTTTATGAACAATATTCAGCGTAAATAATTCTAACACATGAGCCCAAATGAAATCCTTCGTTTTGTTTCCTCAACCATCTGTCATGTGCCATGTGTCCCATTTTCCAGACATGTTGTTGCTGTCAGATCTTTTCCCTGCAGCTGTTTCCAGAATATCTGTTTTTCCCTCGTTTCCCCGCCCCTACTTTTGGATGTGGGTCAGATTACATGTGCACATGCTGAGAAACTCTGGGATGCTGTTTCTCAGGACATGGCTGTAATTCACTGGGACTTAAAAGTGATTGCATATTATTATATAATACTATACACTATATGGACAGATGTTTGTGGACACCTGACCATGAGATTGGAATGTGCTTTTTGAACATACCATTGAATATTCAGTTCCCATTTACAGTTGTGATAACCTCCACTTTCGGGGATGATGTTCCACTGGATTTTATGGGAGATTTGAGCTCATTCAGCCACAAGTGCATCAAATTCAATTTAATTCATTTTTATTTGTATAGGGCTTTTAACAAAGCAGCTTTACACAAATAATGTGGTGATTAAAAGAGAATATGTTCTTTATAAGTGAGTTTGTCCCTGATGAGGAGCCGGTGGCGACTGTGGCAAGGAAAAACCCCCCGAGAAGGCATAAGGAAGAAACATTAAGAAGAACCAGACTCAAGAGGGAACCCATCCTCATCTGGGTTGCACCGAATGTCCATTTATAGCAGATATATGAATTCATTCATAAAATCATGTGTGATGTGAGGCGGCCTGGGGTACAATCAGCATTCTAAATCATCCCGAAGGTGTTTAGTAGGGTTGAGGTCAGAGCCCTATAGCAGGCCACTGAAGATCTTCCACTCCAACCCATGTACACCATATCTTCATGGAGTTGGCTTTGCGTACAGGCACATTGTCCTGATGAAAAAGGTTTGGACATACAAAAACACCCAGTTTTGTGGAAACAGTTTGAGGAAGAAATCACATACGGTTGGAAAAGTCAGGTGTCCTTATTTTCGCCCAATTAATACCACAGAAGCATTGAATTCTCAAATCTGACTGGTGATAATGTTAATAAACCATGTGCTCTAGCTGCAAGGCAACATATTTGGAAGGAGTCTCCAGTATCAATGCTTTTTAAAAATCTAAAAAAAACTAGCTTTTTTTTAAAAAACATGGAAAAGTTATAAGGAGATTTGCCGCTTTGCTACAACATGAGGAGAAAGAAAAAAACGTGTTCTGGAATGAACAATTGTTTATAGCTGCTCTAAAGTATGCAATAACAGGAACTAACTTGTTATGTGGACATCCTTAAATGTTACTCGAAATAGATAAGGAAACTATAGCAGTGTCCTGAGTTCATTATAAGTGGTAGTACTTACTGGGATACTGGGATTTCTTCATTACCATGTCTAGATATTTGACCTTGTAATGATCTTGACCTATTGATTAGTTGCCAAAACGAATGAGTAGTAACCAGTCTACTGCCTACAGTAATAATTCCACATCAATCCTCAAATTTCTTATTGATATATTATGATATATTGATATATTATCAATAAATTTCTTATTGATAACCCTGCACACCCTGTAAAACAAAGTCTCCACCACCTAGTGGCAAGACATCATAAAATATGTTTGCTTTGGTACATTTCTGCAGTATATGATGAACTTTATTCCCAGCACATTCTAATCAACTTTGAGGTGGTAACAGTAACTCCGCTTCATATCGGGTCACATCACACCAAGCCTTTGTTGATTGTTTTCCTACAACAGCATGCCCTATTGTGTTTTACTCCTTACATATACCATGACAAAAGTAGCCATTCTGTGGTGCAGGATGGTGCACAGATGTTTTCTCCTCATTCAATGAACAAATAAAGACGTCTGTTAAGTATTTTTTAGGATAAGTTTATTAAAATTACTAAATCATTTTTCTTACATTGAACAGCATCTCTAACTAAAAAAACAACAACAAAAAAACGCATCTAAACATAAAATTAAAAATGTCCATGATTTCTAATATAGAAGACCCATGACAAGCACATCTTCACGTGTCACATCGAAACGCCTATAAATGCTAACGAGGGTGTAAATTTCCGTACTTTATTTTTATAACCAAGTGAAACTATCCTTCAGAAGCTATGCGTTTACAATCAAGGAAATATACAAATAGGAATGCCCTCTGTAGGTTCAGTACAATAGTTTTTGTAACAGGAGGTTCGTGTGGTTTAGTGGAGGTGTAGGAGAATCCGTAACGAACCCCACACTATTCTGTGTCTCACCTTCTCTCTCTCGGCATACTCTATTACTCTATTTACCACAAGATATAGAGCATCCTAGGCTTGGGTTCTTGATTAGTGGTGGGAGGTACTCTCTGGGGGGGAAACCGGGGGACACGAGTGAGAATTGATGCTGTTGTGTTTGCTGACGGCGTCATCGAAGTCGAGCAACTGCTTATTCACGTGGATCTCCATGCAGCCATGGTAGTAGGCTGAGACTGGCATGGAGGACAGGGGAAGATCTGGAGAGAGATCATTAAGAGATCATTAAAATTTACACTTAACTCTTGATACATTATCAAAAGATACGCTAATTACTGCGAATTACATAATACTAACTACAAGCTTAGCCAACTGGATCCTGCTACCGGGAGCGAAGACAAAAAGATTTTGTGTCCCTGTTGTCAAATTCTGCCTGTGTATACAATCTGAAGCTATTATACTGAATATATGGATTATACACTATACCACAAGTTAGTAGACCTAACCATCTTACCCTTGTGGAATATTCAATTCCAGATTTATTCCCCATTTTGTATTTTTTTTACTTTCATTTGTAAACCTCCGCTCATCTTAGATTCCTTGCCTTTCCACCTGAATTTGGATATTGGCCTATGAGAAGTTTTTCCATATCAACCTTAGTGCACCATGACTCCATCGAGCTCGCTTTGTACACAGAAGAACTGTCATGCTGGCAAAGATTTGGGCCTCATAGTTCTAGTGAATCTGTAACGATAAATTTCTGGCAACGGCTTTGTAAAGAACCACATACGAATGTGATGGTCGCATGTCAGCAAACCTTTGGTTATAAAGTCGAGAAGCTTTTGTCATTTTAACTATATATAGCTAACTAGGTCCCTGGTGGTCTAGTGGTTAGGATGCGGCGCTCTCACCACTGCTGCCCGGGTTCAATCCCCGGTCAGGGAACCAACCCCAGCCATTCTTAGTGCCGGTCCCAAGCCCGGATAAATGGGGTGGGTTGCGTTAGGAAGGGCATTCAGCGTAAAAACATGTGCCAAATCAAAACATGCAGATGATCCGCTGTGGCAACCCCTAACGGGAGAAGCCGAAAGAAAGTTTTATAGCTGACTCAGCACACGGTAAAATTTCTCCAGAACCCTGGTGCTACATAAAACATAGAAATCCATACAGAACACAGAGCTAAGGACTAGCTACATAGTGCAACTGTGTGCAAACAGCGCAAGACTAAAAACAATACGCACAAAACATGTTATACAATAAAGTGTGCAAAATAAGAAAATTGTACACAAAAAGGGGAACCTGTAAACATATACACTTCTATATAGCAGAAGTCTGGGGCAGTTTGAAATATGTGCAAAACAAATATATATATACATACATATACACACACTCACACACATATATATACATATATAAACGAACACAAATTTTTCTAAAAGCTTTTTCATATGTAGCTCTCATAAGACAATACTAGAGTTAAAAAAAAAATTAACTCCAGTATTCATGCACATCAGGCTGAGATGATCATTTTTGCATGTCTCATTGGTGATGCAAGATCACAAGTTACTGAAAAACAAATCTGTCTGGTTCAAATGAATTCAGGTTCAATCCTTTTCTCAGTACAGGAAAATGTCTGTGTGTGATTGTCATTGGCCTTTATTATAGACAGATAATTCCTTTATCATTACTACACCAGTGTTCCCAGGCTGAGCTCTGAAATTTGTGGGAAACATTCTTCTCTCAGTCTGCAGGAGTCCTGCACTTTTCCAGTATACAAGTGAAATTTAATTATATTACTCATTTCACCCTGAATTTGCACAAATTTTCCAGTGACTTCAAACGCAAGCCAGCCAAGGCGTCCTCGCCGTCCAAGTTTTGCTTGGAGAACTACGAAACTGAAGTAGCACCAAGAAACAAGTACCAAAATGAACGCACTGGCGTACAAACTGGATGGAAAATTTGTGTGTGTTTCGCCAGTACCATCATTTTAAAGTCTTGTTTGCCTTGTCATAGTTTCAGCTGTATGACCTGTGGAATGGCCTCGGAGGAATCCCATGCTGACTGACCAATAATGAACGGAAACTACATGCATTATTAAAGAATCGGATATTACAGTTGTTGGATTTAAAATAAAAATCTTCAGTAAATAACGATTGTTTATTACTGCTGGACAGAAATACTTATAGGCATTTATAATCATTAAGAAAAGGCATGGGTGGTGGCTCTTTATAAATAAATAAAAAAAAGGGCTTGTCTGTCTGCAGCTCTATTAAATGCTGATCTGTGGAAACACAAGTGGTCCTTTTCAACCAGCATTCGGAAAAAATAAATGAATTAGTAAATCATTCTCATTAATGATCTTATTATAAACATTCTTCACTTTAGTGTACAGTATGTGAAAATATTATAGTAAGAAAGTACAATTCTTTTGTTCATATATATACAAGCTCCAGACTCAGGAAACTGGAGTGTTGGATCAGCCATGATGCAAAACATCGAAGCAAAGAATGTTAAAGGTTTTGCTCCTGGATTTTATAAAGGCAGCTTGGTAGTACTTGCACTCCAGTAGATGTACATATATACACTGTATGGACAAAAGTATTGGGAAATATTTTCCTGCCATATCTGGTTCTTCTCCAAACTGTTACCACAAAGCTGGAGACACACAAATGTATAGGACATTGGATAATAACATTTTGCGTTCACTTCAACTTGGAAACCCAAACCTGTTCCAACATGGCGACGCCCCATGCACAAAGCGAGCTCGATGTTGTTACCATGGGTTGGAGTGGAAGATCTTCTGACTATAGAGCTGTGAACTCAACCCTATTCAAGCTTTTGAGATGGAATTGCGCACTGACTGCACCCCAGGCCTCCTTACCTCCATTAGTCTAAACAACAAACAACAAAACAACATTAAGCTAAAACACAAGTTACATAAATTGCATAGAGTGCAACCTGGTGCAAACAGTGCAGACAGACAGTGCAGACAGACGACACAAGACAAGACACAAAACCCTATATAGCGCCGACCAGTAAACCTACTGTATACTAGATTATACAGTACTGTACGAGAAAACTGTAAAAACTATACAAAAATATAAACTATATCCCAGAAGTGAGTGTAAACAGTGTAGTGCAAAAAAATACAGCAGCAGTCGAAGGTGCAAAAACAGCATGTAAACAGTAAACAGTATAATACAATGATAAACAGTATAATACAATGTATGACCTGATTTTACCTGATTTTTTACCTGAGTACCTGATTTTACTAACCCTTGTGGCTGATTAACACAAATGTCCACAAGAACGCACCAAAATCTAGTGGAACTCGTGGAACGGAAGAGTGGAGGGAATTATGAGAGCAAACTGGGACTAAATGAGAAATGCACACTTATGACCAAGTGTACACAAACATTTGGCAATATATACACACACTATAAAGTTTACTATATATACACACTTTTTGAGCATTGCATTCCATTTGCTGTTATAATAAAACCTCGACTCTTCTGAGATGATGTTCCATTTGTGCTCATTCAGCCAGAACAGTGTTAGTAGAGTCAGGGCTTGATGTTGCTTAAGGTGTGGAGGCCTGGGGTGCAGTCAGCATTCCAATTCATCCCAAAGATGCTCAATAGGCTTTATAGTTCAATCGCAGTCCTTTAAAAAACTTCAAATCCAACCAATGCAAAGCATATCTTCAGCTGGCTTTGTAAAAGGAGTATTCTTATGATGGAACAGGTTTGGATCTTGTAGTTCAAGTGAATGAAAAGACAACAAAAAGAAAACATCCCGTTTTGTGACAATTGTGTGCCTCCAGCTTTGTGGAAACAGTTTGAGAAGAAGCATATATGGCTGGAAAAGTCAGGTGTCCCAATATTTTGACCTATTAATACTACAGCACCAGTGAATTCTCATATCTGACTGGCAATAATGTTAACAAACCTAAGAAAAGAGATGTGTTCCAGCTGCAAGGCAATTAATGCATCATGCAGCCAGGTCTATACATTAATGTGTTCCTATAAAAGCTTTTACACTGGGCCTTGTATGATGGACGTAATTATTAATATAGCAAAGTTTTCTGTTTGATGCTTATTTAACACATCACAAAAGTAAACCCTCGCATTTCAGCAACCATTTTATTAGATCTTCTCCAGGGACAATACTATAGAATTGAAACTTGGGTATATTTTAAGAGTCATCAATGTGAAGTTTGTGCATCAGTACAGATTTACTGTCCTCTGAAAATAACTAACACCTGTTATTGTCTAAATAACAACAAAATTGAGTACACCGTGGAGTTGGTGTGTTGCTTTAGTGGATTTTGTTTGGCTTAGTGGTATATGTTTGTTCTTGTTTTCGACTTTGGCCTGTATTTTGAACATGAATTTTCCCTGCCCTTTTGGAATTGGTTACCTTTTCTGTATATAGATCCCACTTTACATATACACAGTTCACTGCCAGTAGGGCTTGTGGCTGCCATTTCCTTTGGGTTGGGGATTGTTCTGTGTTTGTAGTAGGGAGTTACGAAAGCTTTATTGTATTTTTGTTTCTTTTCTTACAGTTTATGGAAGCTTCTAAACTCAGACATTTTTTGTTTATTATTTTGGCCTTGTCCCACCCTGAAGACAAGCAATTGTACAGTTGTGTGTATATATATGTAAATATGTACTATTGTCCTATTAATATACAAACACCTGGTGTAGCAAACTTGTTTGGAACAGATGGTGTTCAGTATGTGTGGTGATGCCCTGGTGAGGAGAACCAAGAAAATTGTGTCTTGCCTACAGTCAAGCATGGTGGTGGTAGCATCATGGTCTGGGTCTGCATTAGTGCTGCTGGTACTGGGGAGCTGCAAATTATTGAGGGACACATGGATTCCAGCATGTACTCTGACATTATGAAGCAGAACATGATGCCAGTGTCAAGGAGTTGTAAAAGTCAAAGATAAAGCTAAAGTTTTTTTTTTTTTTGGCAAGGGAAAGTTTTCAAAACAGAAACTGAAGAGAAAGCAAAAAAAATGTATTACGGAATGAACAATTGTTTAGAGTTGTTCTCAAGTATGTGATAACGGGAACCAACTTCTTACGTAGACATTCCACATCCTTAAATGTCACTATAAATAGATGAGATCAGTTGTGTGTCTCAAACATTGTGCTAACAGTTTGGGGAAGAAGCGCAAAATAATAAATAGACGGTTTTTAAGTTTAAGGTGGTCAGGTTATGTTTACTTGCGTCTTCTTTGCCTTTAGAAAACGCAACGAATCAGAGACAGAGCGGAGCTGGGACGAATGCTGGGTTTTTGTGCTTAGTGCTGAGTCTGTGTGTGTGTGCCAGTGAGAAAACACAAAAGCACTCACTGTTAAAAGCCAAAATAAAATAAGCATGAAGCTTGGTTAAATAAATAAATAAATAAATAAAAATAAAAAATGCCCTCTTACTTCGAAGAGAAACAACGGGTTCTACAATAATTCCCATTCGCGAAAGATTAATTTGCATTGAATATTTTGCAAAACAAAACTACCGAGCCTCCTAATTCATTTCAGAATTCCCAAAATATATTTCAGAGGTTGCGAAAAAAGTGCCATAGAAACCTTCTAGGAAAATTGTTCTCCAGAAGGAGGTAGGGCAAACCCTTGGACATATTTGAAATACAATTTTAAAGTAATTTAAATTGCAGTCCACAATTGCAGTCCACATTATGGCTACAGCAAATTCTAACATTACAGTCTACAGCAATGCCAGTGATATTCTATATAGCTTTTTTTTTTTATGTGGATCATTATAAAGATCAGCAAGGCACTGAGCATTAACTGTGCTGGAGGAAAATCTGAAGAAAGCAATCCAGCCATTCATTTTTGAGGTCAATCATTTCAATCCAGAATATAATACATTTTCTACTGCATATAAGAATATACTGTATTGCTTATACATCAGTCAGGCATAACATTATGACCACCTGCCTAATATTGAGTTGGTCCCTCTTTTGCTGCCAAAACAGTTGTGACCTGTTGATCATTTTACAGCATTAACTTTTTCAGCAAGAACAGCTACAGTAACGCGTCTGTTGGATCGGACCACACGGACCAGCATTCGCTCCCCACGTGCATCGATGAGCCTCGACCCTGTCGTCGGTTCACCACTGTTCCTTCCTTGAGCACTTTTGATAAATACTGACCACTGCAGACCAGAAACATCCCACAAGAGCTGCAGTTTTGGAGATGCTCTGACCCAGTCGTCTAGACGTCACAATTTGACCCTTGTCAAATTTTTACGCTCGCCCATTCTTTCCTGCTTCTAACACGTCAACTTTTAGGACAAAATGGTCACTTGCTGCCTAATGATGAAGAGATAATCAGTGTTCTTCACTTCACCTGTCAGTGGTCAAAAGTTATGCCTGACTGGTGCAACTCATATTACATCATATATATTATATAACCAAGTTACTCAGGATCAAAGCAAGTATAATGAGAACGCGATGTAGACGATACCTGGCAGTCCTCCAATATAAGTAAGGACTGGCTGCTGCATGGTGCCATTGAGTTTGGCTAGAGCCTGTTTGAGGATTTCTTTGTCGGTGTAGGACACCACTGATGAGTTGGCGGAGATCTGTAGCTCATGAGCCGACACGTGCAGCTTCACTTCTAAGCGTTCTGGGTAGCACAGCATCAACGACTCGAGCCTTGCAACAGGAATGTTGCCCAAAAACACCTGCAGGTACTGTGTGAGAGAAGTGAAATGTAAAGGAGGGTGCATGTGTTGAGGTGTTTAACGCTGTAACCAGGAAAAGAACCGCATCATTGCATGGAACGGTCCCGAAGAAGATGGTTTACCGCATCGTAAGGTTCCTGAGGTAAAACCGAGACCATGAGGGGGACGGTGTCATTGTTCACGAGGGCAAAGAGAACGCCGGTGGTACTGGACGGGCGAATGCTCATCACCACATCGACTCTCCACTGACCGTCAACATCTAGAAGGCAAACACACAACACAAACTGAGTGGATGTAATAGAACAGTAGATATTTTCAGTGGTGGATGAAGTACACAAATCATGTACCTGAGTTAAAGTAGAGATACAGTAGGTAAAATATTACTCCAGTAAAAGTGCTCTTTGAACGGTCACAATAATTTGCATTCAAGTGCATGTAACAATCTATTAATGAAATGAAATGAATGAGTCAAACACTGATTTATTAAATGTCATTTTTTTTTTCAAAATTATCATGAGCACAAAACCTTCTTTTTCAGGAGTTTCCTTTCATCCTCTCAAGCAGTGGTGGACAGTAACAAAGTAAATGTAATTCGTTAAGTAGATTTTTTCACGTTTCTGTATTTTACTAAAGTATATCCATTTTGTGAGACTTTAACTTCAAAGTCAAATATTTTATTTTTTACTTAACTACATTACACAAAACCAGTCGTTCCTTTTTATTTATGAGGATAAAACCATAACTGTTGAAACAAGCAGCGATCCACCAATCAGGTTCGAGCGAGCGTTCCATTTTAAACTGGTTTTGATTGGCGCTTGGTGTTTCCACTGATCACCAACATACAGTTCAGCGTCAGTTCAACAGCAAGCAGAACATTTAGAGAGGAATAAACGATGGAGGAAACTCGACTCGAACTCGCCACAACACACGTGATCTTATTTACTGATTTTTTTTTTTTTTAGTAGAAAGTTTTGGGTTCATGATCATTTTAATAGAGATCACTCAGTGTTTCACTTATTAATATCAATAATAATTTATATAATTATTCTATTAATAGATCAGTGTGCTAAGAGTAACAGTATTTTCACATAAACTGAGTTGATTAAGCAAAAGTCTTAAAATAGGAACATTATAATCATAATAAAATCAGTATTTTGGATACTTAAGTGCACTTGAAAGCAAATTCTTATGTATTTTACTCAAGTTTAAAGAGCACTTTTACTTTTAATAGAGTCATATTTTGCCTACTGTAGCTCTACTTTAAAAAGTGCATGGTTTGTGTAGAAGAACTGGTATTAATGATAGTCCAGAGACGTCTCATAGTTTTTCTGAAATGTAAGTTGTAACTGAAAAATTTGAGAGGAAAAATAGCTGCAGTAAAAATAAGACTATGACACTGGAAAACAGTCATTTTACAAATATGCTTCCCCTCAAACAGTGGCCTAGTAATTGTGCCACATTTTGCATTCTATTTATTTCCAGTGTTGAAAATAAAAAAAAATAAAAAATCAGTTTTTCAAGGTAGTCTGACTTTTAAACCCCAGTGTGTGTCAAATTGAATAAAGGTTCAATTTATTTTACTTGTAAGAACTTTTACAGGTTTAAAAGAACAAGGCAGAACACTTTATGGATACTTTAGGTTTTAATTTATTTGTATTTATTGTTGTAATTATTTATTTATTTATTTATTGGAGAGGACTGGATTTTCTCTCTCTCTCTCTCTCTCTCTCTCTCTTCATAATCTAAAGACTACTGACGCATGTGCTAGTTTCTTAGCTTCAAGTAGAATTAGCATAGATCAAAGCCAGACATTGTTCCTATAGAGACAAACATGCATATGAATGGGCAAACCAGTATCTAAGATTGCGCCATGACCTATGACTATAGCTTCTGGTTTTACAGTATCAGTATCTGCTTCTAAATCACGGGGAACCAACAGATGTAGCCTAGTAACCTTCACACATTTTACCACTGTGGGACTCACTGTAGTCAATGTTAAACTGGGCCATTCCATCACCACTGAAGTAGGATCCCTTCTCCACATACACAAAGCAATGCTTGCTCTCTTTCCCCTGAATGTACTCCTTGACTTTAGAAGTCCCCTGGTCCATCAGGTTCCAGCCCCGGATGCAGCCATCTAATCTGGGGTTGATCTAACACACACATACACAAACCAGATGTTCAAGAGCTACTTGGAAAAAGAAAACATTTATATGGATGCTAAACAAAGTTTACATAAAATGCTTCAAATGTTAACATTGTAAACCCTGCCTAAATGTATTTAATTCCCAGCATGCTTGCATTTAATTCCTACCATTAAAACCCAAAGTAGTGTTCGGTACAGTTTACATACTATAGTCTACTACACAGTGTTTGTATGTATATTAGTGAAAGACATACTTGTTTAATATCGCTGCGGATGCGATTCGGCAAGCCGGCGATGTAAATCTTGGCCTCCAGTTTGCCATTGACAGGAATGAACAGGTTGCCAGGGTTATTAATACTCATTACGGCCTCCTTACTGATCTTCACACTGATGCTGTTGTCCAGCTCCTCCACTGATATCTGTTCCCAAAAACACAGTGGTGAAATGTACAATGGACAATATAGGTGAGAACCAATAACCTCTGTTTTGGCTTCGCTGCACTTAATAGTAAATAGTAATGTTTGTCTAAAAAGCTTTCATTATTTCAGCTCCCAAAACCTCGTCGATTTATTACAGCTTCATTTTCATCACCCATTGGCTTGTTTAACTTGTTGTTTTGCTGTGGCTGCTACTAAGATGTAAAATAATTTGCCTTTTAATATAAGTTCAGTCTCAAATCTGGCTACTTTTAATCTTTGTTAAAAACTCACTTTTCTTCTTTGGCTTTAATTTCCTTTCAATTCAAGTTTATTGCTTTAGCGCCATCCACAATGGACATTGTCTCAAAGCAGCTTTATAGAATGTAAGAATTATAGAACTAAAATCTCAATAACTTCATTATGTTTATATTTCCACATTGAGCACATCTGGGGTGGCTGCAGCAAACAAAAACTCCCTCAGCTGGTATGAGGAAGAAACCTTGAGAAGAACCAGAATCAAAAGAGAAACCCACTCTCATCTGGGTGACAACAAGAGTGTGATTATAAATCATTAAAACAATAAAAAAAATGCTAAAGGATATTACATTTGTTGTTATTTTCTTTTTGGGTTTCTTGAAATGATACTTGGTCATGAATACTCTGTTTTAATTAGTACTTAATATGCAATATAAACAAACTTTTAACATCCTTAAAACAGTGGGTGCTGAAAATAATTGCAGCTACTGACTTCCCTGAATCAGATTAATCACATCTGTATCTATTCCCATAACTCTTGAAAATTCATTAGAACAATAGTTTTTTTTTCCAAAGTTTCAGTTTTGTTTCCTAAGAATCAAAACGAGCCAAGTCAAGTGTTTAAAACAAGGAGAACTGCAGAAACTTTCACTTTCAGCTTGGTGGTTATGTTTTCCCAACAAGACCACACATGTTCTCCTTTTCAGATCTAAAACACATCAGACCGATATATTATAAAATTACATTTAAAACATTTGACAGAAGCCCTTTTCCAGAGCGACTCATTCATACAACGGAGCAGTTGAGGGTTTAGGGTCATCAGTAGCTGAGTTATGGTGGGATTTAAACTCCCAACAACCATCAGATCAGAAACCCAACATCTTAACCACTGTGCTACCCCATATATATATATATATATATATATATATATATATATATATATATATATATAGAGAGAGAGAGAGAGAGAGAGGAAAATAAGTATTTGAACACTATTTTGCTATTTTGCAAGTTCTCCCACTTAGAAATCATGGAGGGGTCTGAAATTGTGATCGTAGGTGCATGTCCACTGTGAGAGACATAATCTAAAAAAAATATCCAGAAATCACAATATATGATTTTAAACTATTTATTTGTATGATACAGCTGCAAATAAGTATTTGAACACCTGTCTATCAGCTAGAATTCTGACCCTCAAAGACCTGTTAGTCTGCCTTTAAAATGTCCACCTCCACTACATTTATTATCCTAAATTAGATGCACCTGTTTGAGGTCATCAGCTGCATAAAGACACCTGTCCACCCCATACAATCAGTAAGAATCCAACTACTAACATGGCCAAGACCAAAGAGCTGTCCCAAGACACTAGAGACAAAATTGTACACCTCCACAAGGCTGGAAAGGGCTACTGGGAAATTGCCAAGCAGCTTGGTGAAAAAAGGTCCACTGTTGGAGCAATCATTAGAAAATGGAAGAAGCTAAACATGACTATCAATCTTCCTCGGACTGGGGCTCCATGCAAGATCTCACCTCGTGGGGTCTCAATGATCCTAAGGAAGGTGAGAAATCAGCCCAGAACTACACGGAGGAGCTGGTCAATGACCTGAAAAGAGCTGGGACCACCGTTTCCAAGGTTACTGTTGGTAATACATTATATATTTTTTGAAAGCATTCTTACTTTTCAGCTTTTCACACCTGCCTGAAACATTTACAAAGTACTGTATATACAGTTGTATGCAAAAGTTTGGGAACCTCTGACAATGTCCAGGATTTTCATTTATAAATATTTGGGTGTTTGGATCAGCAATTTCATTTTGATCTACCAATTGACTGAAAGACACAGTAGTATTTCAGTAGTGAAATGAGGTTTATTGGATTAACGAAAAATGCAATATGCATAAACAGGTGCATAAATTGGGGCACCCTAGCAAAAAAAAAATCACATCAATATTTAGTAGTGCCTCCTTTAACAGAAATAACAGATGCTTCCTATAGCCTGTAATGAGTCTCTGGATTCTCAATGAATGTATTCTGCATTTTGCATTTGGGTTTTATTTTATTATTATTCATTTTTGGGAAATAAATGAATCACTGACCGCTGAACACCACCAAAACATTAGTTAAACAGTAGATCAACACTCACCACATGCCACTGGCCATCATTGATGGCTTTGCCTCCACTGGTGACCTTAACAGATTTCCGGTTCTTGAACTGAACTTCAATGCGGCCGTTTCTCAATCCCAACAAGAACCATGAGTCCTCCAACGATTCGGCGTACAACATCACTCCCTCCGGATCGAAAGTACGGAAGTCGAACTCGGCTGCGAACCTGTTGACAAAGTAAATTCAAAGCGTTATAAAAAAAAAAAAAAAAAGGTAAACATTAATAAAAATCATTTAATTATTGATGCCCTTCTACAGCAAAGACGTCCCTCACTTTCTATTCTCTTGTAAGCGAAAGTGCAGGTAGATCATGGCCAGGCCTGTGAACTGCTCTCCCAGGTAGAGGATCTCCCCGTACTTGTGGTTGTAGAGCGGGACACATTCATAGATTTTATCACACGAGTGCCCGTCCTCTGCCAGCTTCAGCCTCTCGCGTCCATCACAGTAACAAGAGTAGTTGCCTACTGTGTTTACACACTCACCCTTACACAAATCCTGCTCACACTCGTCTATGTCTGCCAAAACACACAAAAGATACACACACAATCCTCAGCTGTGCTTTTATGGGACAATTACACTGAAAATAAGTCATATGTGAGTAAAGGTTGGTGTAAAACCTGCAAGCATCTGTTTTAATATACACTGTATGGACAAAAACTGTTATTGCAAAGCTGCAGGAACATGAAATTGTCCCTACACTTGAACTAGGAGACCTTAACCTGTTCCCTGTGCACAAACCCAGATACATGTAGATATGCTTTACATGGGTTGGAGTAGATCTTCTGCTATAAAGCTCTGTCCTCTGCCCTATTGAACACCTTTGGGATGAATGTGAACGCTGACTGCACCCCAGGCCTCCTCACCTTACCTACATCAGTACCTGATTTTACTAAAAACCCTTGTAGTTGAATGAGCACAAATCACCAGAACCACACTCCAAAATCTTGTTGAAAAATAGCAGAAAAAAGTGTGCGTTCCAAGTCATCCAAGGCATGGAAGCATTTTATATTAAACGCAACAAAGAAAACTGTACCTGGAAGTTCTGCAAAGTGGAGTTTGTGTGGGATGGAAGTAGCACAGTGATGCACGAGCATGTAAAAATTGTGTCACTGATGAAGGCGAAACATCAGCACGGTGAGTAAAAACTGTATAATCCTCATGATGTGAAAACGGTACAAGTGCTATTATTCAAAGTCGCATTGGATCTGTTCCGTCGTGACTCGCGAGCACCAGGTTGTGCAATCAGTGAAGGATTTAATAAAAACAGTGCTAACAAACTTAATCTAAAAGCAGCAAATATCGGCAGCAGTAAACTACATTTTTACTGACTGTTGTGGTTTTTCTGTGAATGTTTATGCATTTGTACACCCATGTACAGTACAGACCAAAAGTTTGGACACACCTTCTCATTCAAAGAGTTTTCTTCATTTTCATGACTATGAAAATTGTAGATTCACACTGAAGGCATCAAGGGCTATTTGACCAAGAAGGAGAGTGATGGGGTGCTGCGCCAGATGACCTGGCCTCCACAGTCACCGGACCTGAACCCAATCGAGATGGTTTAGGGGTGAGCTGGACCGCAGAGTGAAGGCAAAAGGGCCAACAAGTGCCAGGCATCTCTCGGGGAACTCCTTCAAGACTGTTGGAAGACCATTTCAGGTGACTACCTCTTGAAGCTCATCAAGAGAATGCCAAGAGTGTGCAAAGCAGTAATCAAAGCAAAAGGTGGCTACTTTGAAGAACCTAGAATATGACATTTTTCAGTTGTTTCACACTTTTTTGTTATGTATATAATTCCATATATAATTCCACATGTGTTAATTCATAGTTTTGATGCCTTCAGTGTGAATCTACAATTTTCATAGTCATGAAAATAAAGAAAACTCTTTGAACGAGAAGGTTTGTCCAAACTTTTGGTCTGTACTATATATTTTTTATTTTATTTTTAATTAAGCCCGTTTGCTTGCTGCGTTTCTCCGTTCCATTCTCCTACAACAGAAACTTCTGTTTTCAAACGTGATTTAAAGCAGCTTAAAATGCTTGTTTTTAATGTTTGTATTTTGAGTTTATGCAACATTAAAATATTGTATAAAATTATACATTCTAGAGGCTTATATCTTCACAAATAAACAAAATCTGTCAAAACAATTGTATTAAATTTTAAATAGATTTCTTTAAACATGTTTGTTGAAATAGAATACAATTGTTGATTTACACAAATTGCTACAGCTTGCATACTCGAATGCAGTTTTTTTTGGTTGTTTGTCAATTTTTTTTTTTTTACTTGCTGTAAAAAAACTAAGTTTACAAAAAATACCCTGAATTAGGGTTTTATATAGTTATAATTAGCAAACCATTTAATTTAAAATATACTATTTTTGTCCGATTAATAAAAAGAAAATAAAACCTGAGGCTGATTTCTTTTTAATAAACATAAATGATTATTTCCTTTATCACACTGAACAGTGTGTGCTTAGTCTACTTTTTGTCTAACAATACAAATCACACAAAAGGATTAAAGTGTTTCAGGTTGAGCGTAAATCAGGAGTTACAGTGACGGCCATATTATTCATAGATCTTAGTATTACTAGCCACATGAAGGCTGTCAAAGAATGATTTTGTGACAAGAAAAATAGTATTACAGTAATAGCCAATAGAATAAAACATTATGCAAAGCTGTTAAAAGTGGGCGGGGCTAAATGGTCTGTATTGAAAACTGGCCCTAAATTAGCCAATCCAATGTCGTGTCTAGAGCTCATACTTCTCAAACTGGAACTGAAATGTAAAATGGTGTGCTAGAGCTCCACCATTAGGCTGGTTGGGTCATTCCTCCTGCACGAGAAGAAGGCTACAAGATAAGAGAATGAGAGAATAAGGGAATGGGGCTGGTTGTTTGCACAGGGGAAGATTTTGCTTTGTATTACTATAGAAAATAAAAACACTTTCTTTTTTTTTTTTTTTTACATCGACCATAATTCCGGGCATGAACAATGTTTGGCACCATGCACCACAGTGTGCCACTGCTGGTCCCTATCAAACTATATAACTCCGCCCACTGAGTGTTAAACAGCTGGTCCACGATATAGAGGATATAAATATCGTTTTATATAAGACACTTATATAAAGTTAATATCTTGGGCATTATATATATATATATATATATATATATATATATATATAATAACAAAAGTAATTAAGTGTAACATATATAACAGACTTATCGATGTGGTTTTGATACAGTGTGGCTTACTGCAAACATAAGCAATTGCTTACATGCATCACTTGATGCTGTAACATTAAAGTCTCAGCCATCGTGATCAACCAATTATACTTGTTTTTATCCATATTGATGACATGATACAGATCTTTTTCGTCCCACTAGATCTCACTAGATCTCGTTTGTAACATTAAAAAGCTAGAGGTGATCTGAATAATCATATTGTTTCCACCTTGAATACACCATCATTTGAAATTAAGTACTTAAGGATGTATTTAATGATTAAGTATTGGGTGAGATCTACTCTCATCACTTGTTACATAAGCTTTGTAGCAGACAAACCAAAACATAAGATTGGTATGTGCTTTTTGAACATTCCATTCCACAATTTCCACGTGTTGCTTTTATAATAACCCACACTCTTATGGGACGATGTTCCTACTGAGGAGTCGTGGGGTGCAGTCCAGCGTTCTAATTCATTCCAAAGGGTTGAGGTCAAAGCTCTATAGCAGGCCACTGAACCCATGGAAAGTATATCTTCATTGGGCTGTCTTTGTGCACTTGGGAATTGTCATTGAAACAGTTTCGAGTCTTTTAGTTCAAGTGAAGGGAATTGTGTGGTAACAATTTGGGGAAAAACCACAAATGGCTGGAAATCTCAGGTGTCCCAATTCTTGTGTCCATATAGTGTGGGAAGAACCCTTGTAATTATGCTTAAACAGTCCAGTAGCATTTGGTCTGTGTGTGTGTGTGTGTGTGTGTGTGTGTGTGTGTGTGTGTGTAAGAGAGAGCCAAATAGTCTCTTACCCTCGCACTCATGGCTTGTCAAGTTATACACGTATCCTGTAGGGCACTCGCATTTGTAAGAGCCTGGACTGTTGACACATCTGGAAGGTTCTTGACACTGGTTAGGGTGAAGCCTACACTCATTAATATCTGGAGAGATGGAATGTTTAAAAGTCTTTCAGACATTGTGGCCCATTTTTTGTAATGGTATGTTACACGTTCAACCCATTCATTCTCGCAACAACCAACAACATTACCATTACGCGTTCGGGTTATAAACAGGATCCGTTAATGTCCAGCAGACATGCTGTGTGTTTACTGTTACACTGAAGAGGTGCCTGGCTAAATAGAGGTCACTATTGTGCAAATGTTGTTATGCAATATAGATAAAGATCTGCTTCTAAATAAGATCTATACCCAGTGAGAACAAAACACCCACACTATGTGTGTGTGTGTGTGTGTGTGTGTGTGTGTGTGTGTGTGTGTGTGTGTGTGTTTGCTTGCATTCTGGCTGGGGGGGGTCGACATTTGCATGTGTGATTGATTTCGATGTTTTCTTTTCCTTGGATTTCACGGTGTGTTTGAGAGTGTGTGTGTGTGTGTGTGTGTGTGTGTGTGCGCATGCTGTCACACAGCCTGGTCGGAATAGTGTTTTGCTGTTACAGGAAAGATCCCAGCATTCTCATAACAGCTGCTGAAACTCATTCCCAGCTGGCTGAGAGCTGAGAGTGAGAGAGAAGACAACTGGATCGGAGTCTGGACAGAGTTGGTGCCTCGAAATGTGTTTTTTTAATGGATTTCTGCAGCGAAATTTGTTTGTTTTTAAAAACACATTTATTATTGCAACTTTTAGTATTGCATTAAAAAGAAATCTGATCCAACTGATTCGGACTTATTCAAGCTTGTCGTAATGAATCCTTCTAAAAATAAATAAATAAATAAAACATCTGAAGCCCAGATTCCCAAAAGCTTCCCGAAAGCACTAAAAAGTTCAGATCATTTTACAAGGTGGGGGGGTCGTGAAAAGAGGGAAAGAGAGGGGTAGATGGGGAGAGAGTGATAGAGAAAGAGGAAGAGAAAGAAGAAGGGAGAGTGGGGGAGAAAGGAGAAGAGAGAGTGGAGAGGGGAGAAAAGTGAAACAGAGTTCAATGTGACCTTTACTCTACCATTTACCAATGACCTTTGTGCTGTAAAGCTTTCGGGAATCTCAGGCTCTTCTCGAATGTAGCCTTTATTAAACACATCTGGATATGAGCTTATGATAGTTTAAAAAGTGTGTTTTTTTAAGCGTCTATTGGTTTGTATTAAATAAATAATGAGTGGAAAAATACAAAAATAAACAGATTTGAAAATAAAAACACTATAACTAATCATTTAATTTAACTTGCTAATTTCACTGGTGTTTGTTTTAAACTTAACAATAAACATTGTCACAGGCCAGATTTATAGAAATAAATCCATTCTGACACACAAACACACACATTATAAAAAAATGATTTTAACGGTAGTAATTTTATTATTGCACGGTTAATGCAGCACGCATTTATGTTTGATCATTTTAAACTTTCTTTATTTAGATATTTAAAAAGAAACTACACCAAAAATGGATTTTCATCACTAAACATTTGTTTAACATTTGCACCAAGTCTCAATTCAAGCACCGAAATCCGCCATTTTGCACACATCCGGCAATTAAAACCATCCGTGTGGAAACATAGCAAAAATTCCGTTTGGTGTCTCGATGATGTGATTTGGTGTCTTGATTTAAAACACCATCATTACTTTAAAACATTTACAATAATTTTTTCTCTTAATGCTCTATGTTGAGTATGATTTCACTAATAATAAACAGACATTTGCATAAAGCAGCCATATTTGTCCATGTCTATGGTGATATTATTAAAAATTTTAACTAAAGGTACATTTAGAGCAGAAAAAAAAATGTACGCTTAAGTTGCGATGAATCACGAGTTAACTCATGACAAGCTTGTGATTAATCCCTTCCTCATCTGACACCGAATAGTGCGATTTTAAGTAAATCCCTTCCATAACCGTGTACTATATGGTTAAAAAGTGCAATTGTGTATACAGGGATTTCATTTCTAGGAATTCTAGTTGCAACAGGAAGTTTTGTGTTGAATGTATCGAGGTATATTTGTTTAACGATCATGTTAATAATTAGCTGATCTTGTTGTAAGTAAATGTTGCTGGATGTAAATGTCCCTTTAAAAAGCAAAACTCACAATAAAATCATACAGGGTTATATCTATAGACATTGTCTCCAGAACGTTCCTGCAACCCAGTACCAACTCTTTTATAGCCTGGTACTGGGTTGCGAACTGGTGATTAGGGACCTCTGTGATACATTGAGGTTAAATAAATACACAGTATGTGTTTAAAATATACTGAAAAAAATACAAGTATGAGCTTACACTCGAGCGCTCACCTATACAGTGGATCACATCATGCTGGTAGTAGCCACTATAACAAAAGCAGTTGAAGCTCCCAGGTGTGTTCTGGCAGCCCTGCTTACAACCAGCAAGGAACTCTGGGTCCTTACACTCATCAATGTCTGTTAAAAACAAAAAATAAGGTGTCAATACTTATTAGATTTTCTTAAAAACTAAAACATTCAAGACCATCTAGTAACTTGTATCGACAATCACCAATGATTCTCTTTAATTCTTCTTTCTGGATGTATTTATCTGGTGTTCTCAGGGTTTCTATACATTTTAACACTAAAAATCCTAGACACTCAGACTCAAAAATGCAGATTCCCCTCAGACTAAAAAATGCAGATTCCCCTCAGATTTAAAAATGCAGATTCCCCTCAGACTCAAAAAAGATTTTTCCCTCAAGATTTTTAATACCATATTTAACATCTAAAATAATGAATTTAAATCCCATCTATAACAATACTATATACCTTACAATCTCTGATGTTTGTTAGAGTCGGAATCAGATTTTTTAAATCTGTTTAGTCACACAGTTGAGGGCGCTTTACTGTCATGGCACTGCTACCTCACAACGTATAAAACAATCACAGCTGTTAAAATCCAGTCTACTGCCAAAATATTGGCACCGCTGATTATCTGCACTTAACTCCACGGAAACACACCTTTTGTTCAGTTCCACACTAATAAGTTTTCGCATAATTTTTCTGTATATTTTCGACTCTCCATCTACGTTTTCAGTCAATGAAAATGTAGCTTTAAAAAAAAAAAACTTTCCAATGTAGATAAATCTAAAAATGTCCAGAGTGAACTGTTAAAAACAGAGGCTTTCAAAAACGGTGACAACTTTTTAGTCAATGCCGTGACGTTATGGACAGAAAGTGAATAAATGGTAGGCGTAAATGATGCGGGTTGAAGCGTCTAATGTTTTGCTCATGTGGGGGTACAGGTAAGCGTTTTCAGACGTGTCAGTGTGAATGGGGAACTTTTGGAAAACAAAAGTGTATCTGCATTACTGTATTTGTGTGCCATTGTTTTATGAAAAATATTTTTTTTTTACAAATTCTTACAAATTTCATTGTATATTTTAGAAAATCAAATTGGGCAATAGTATGGAAACAAAATACTAATCTAGAACTCAAATCAAATTCCATACTTTTTAATAGAAGGAAACCCTGAAATTTGTACTCACCCTCCTCACAGTGAAGCCCTTTCCAGCCAGGTTTGCACACACAAGTGTAGGTACCCTTACCATCAACACAGCGCTCGTATCCCTCCTTAGAGCACAGCAGTGGCGAACACTGGTCATTGATCCCTGTAAAGAACATCAGAAGGTACTTCATCTACCATTACTTTCTAAAGCATGGTTGGTGATTCTAGGCTCACTGCAGTAAGAGATTGTTGTACATTCAAATACAGCTCACTAGCCTTCAATGCAGGTGCGGAGGTCCAGAAAAAGTCCAGGATCCATGTTCGGATTGGAAACACGATAGAGCACCAGACACTCTGAAACGCAAAACTTGGAAGTCATGGATGCATTCTCGAATCTGATTGGTCAGAAATTTATTAAATGCCTATTTATATATATATATATATATATATATATATATATATATATATATATATATATATATATATATATATATTTATTTATTATTAATGGTTACTGCTATTCATTGCTGTTTATGCTTTGATAATAGACAAAGAATAAAGAGAGCTATCTATAGACATGACATGGGCAAAAGTTTTTGGACACCTGACCATAAGATTTTTGAACCTCCCATTCCACATTCAGTCCCCATTTGCTCTTATAACAACCTCCACTCTTCTGGGAAGATGTTCCACTAGATTTTAGTTTGCTTGTGGTGATTTGTGCTCATTTAGCCACAAGGGTGTTTGTGAAATCAGGTACTGATATAGGGTGAGGAAGCCTGGAGTGAAGTCAGTGTTCCAAAGGTGTCCAATCCATCTAAACCATATCTTCATGAACCTGGCTTTGAGCTCTAGGCCACAGTCATGCTGGAACAGGTTTGAGTGTCCTAGTTAAAGTAAAGGGAAAATGCTAATGCATCCAAATACTTCCTTTACAATTGTGTGCTTCCAACTTTGTGGTAACAGTTTGCTTGAAGAGCCATCTAAGCCTGGAAAAGTCAGGTGTCCCAATACTTTTGACAGTCAGTCAGGTTAAATTGATAAAATAAATAGGATTTATGATTCAATAGCACAAAACTATACTCTACATAATCAGAATAAAAACATGTCATAAAGCGGTTTCTGTCTAAATCTGTATTTATACATTCGAAAGGTAAAATACATTTAAAAAAAAAGCCTGTTCACACATACAAAGAGAAATAAAAGAAACATCCAATACTGCTTTTATTTATCTTTCTGTTTTAGTCCATCAATTTCAGTTTAGGACTTTTATAGTGTAATGAATGTGGAAAGAGTTTCAGTAGTGATTTCAGTAAGTGATAAAGATTTTTATACTCATTACAGAAAAATGTGTTCACAAATGATTGTTGTAATCATACATACAGTTGTGTTCAAAATTATTCAACTCCCACTGAAATTGATTGTTTTGGTTGGTTTGACATTGATTCTGATCATTCAGTCATCCTGCTTACAATTAAATCAAAGAGGCACGTGTAGGTCAGACAAATATAACATAACATTTATAATGAAATAATCACAAATGTCTTTTCTGAGCTCACATCATTATCAGTTTTATTCAACCCCCAAGTGACATTCAATCTTAGTACTTAGTACAACATCCTCTCGTTTTTTCTCACTTTTTTCGCTTTAAAATATCAAAATATCGTTTTGATTTCCTGCATCCTTCACTTTCCGTTGGCTCCGTCTCGACTATTTTTGCTGTCGGAAGAGCGCTTTTTTCCCTGTCTGAGGGTTTGAAAGCAGTGAGTGAAGGATATTCACCAGAACTACAAACAAACACTACAGTAATCACATTAAGAGTACGTAATTTCTCTATTATGGCGAACATCCAGTTCACTCAGTGTGTGAAGTGTGACATGTTTAGTCAGTCTTTCTCCGTTGTTAGCGATAATTTTATCTGTGAGAAGTGTAAGCTAGTTTGCTCTTTGACGGAGAAGATCTTAGCATTAGAGGAGCGCATCCAGAGTCTAGAGAGAAGTAGTGAGTGTGAGAGCAGTCCAAGTTCTGCAGGGAAAGTCTGGATGCCCTAGGTGAAGGTACTATTCCCCGACTCCGGCATTAGAGCCCTCGCAGCGGGCGAATGGGTGACGACTCGGCATACTCGCAAAGCCAAAGCTAACGCTAAGGCTCGCCCACGGAGCACCATTCCTCTCCGCTCGTGTCCAACAGGTTTGCTCTCCTCAGTGAAGCACCCGCTGAGAAACCTGAAAGAGCTCTGGTTTTAGGAGACTCCATTCTGAGGCACGTGAAACTAGCTAGACCTTTAGGGGCACCAGCAGCACAGGTTATGTGTATACCGGGAGCCAGGGCGCGGACATAGCAGGTCAGCTTAGATTCTTAGGAAAGCACAGGTTCTCTAAGATAGTTTTTCACACAGGAGCTAATGATATACGCCGACAGTCAGAGGTTACTAAGAGTAACATTATAGAGGTGTGTAAATTAGCGAAGGCAATGTCCGATGCTGTAGTATGCTCTGGCCCCATCCCAATGCGGCGTGGCGATGTAGCCTACAGCAGGTTATGGTCGCTGAACTGCTGGATGTCCGAGTGGTGCTCCAAAAACAATGTGGGCTTCATTAATAATTGGAGCATTTTTGAGGGCAAGGCTGGCCTGTTAGGGCGGGACGGTGTCCATCCCACCGGGAAGGTGCTGCTCTCATTTCTTGTAGTATAGGTCATAGTCTCAGAACAGCACTAGTTAACAAGTGACTGTCTAGAAGGAGCTGAGTATCACAGTCATTTTAAAGCTGCCTAATTGGTGCTTATTAGGCTTTATTGCTGCTCCCTGATATCCACAGGTGTTTTCAATACCTGATTGAAAACACTTCATTGAACCTCTGTTCTTCAGAGTGGTAGTCTTTAAGGGGTTGAATAATTATGTCAATGAAGAATTCACAAAAGAAACATTTACTACTGTATTACAAAACTAATTGATGTCATTTTAGTTGCATATGGTTCTTTAAGAAGTCCTTGTAGGATTTCATTCTGAATACAATTACAAATGTACACTAAATTCCCTAAAACCATTTACAGCATTGGGGGTTGAATAATTTTGAACACAACTGTACACTACAGATTCAGCAAATAGAAATAAACTTTTATTTTGGGGAAAAAAAACTATAATTATTGCCAAAAAATTTAATGTGGAAAAAAAAAAGCTGTTGGTGAAATACATAAATTTGTGTCAGGAGAAGCTTTTAGCCTATTTTTATCCCAATTAATTTTTTCCCCCTAATAAATGAGGAAGACGTGATGGTGGTGAAGAAAAATAATCATAATAACCATAATAATGACCAAAAATAATTAAAAAAGAGGAACCAGATTCCTAAAGAAACATCGTTCTAATCATCTGTGACACCGGATAGTGTGCAGTTATAAAGAAAGATCTTCTTTAACGGTGTAGGTCATGGTCAAAAATGGGAATTGCACAACCAGAATCTGTCATTAGAGGTTTTTATGTTACTCTAATTTTTTTTTTTTGCTACTGACTGGGAACAACTTACTTGTATACTTGGGGAAGAAGTATTCCTGAAAAAAATACAGAAACAAATACTTTGTCATTATAAACTTTTAGTAATCACAGCTGTTCTTACACTATGATAAACAGAACGGTGGATCAGAAATCAGATCATAATCACATCATAATCCTATTGTGTTAATGTTGGATTTGAAATAATATCTAGTTTTGTACCTGGAAACGTTTACATACAATGAGAAGATTTTTTTTTTTTTGCTTTTGTTTGTTACATTTAAACTTAACATTTCACTATGTGCATTTATATACACACAAATATATATTAGATAGATGGATAGAGATGTATGTATTTATTTATTCATTCAATGCAGATGTGCAGAAGTATTTAAGAAGTATCAAATGCTTCATGCTTAAAGAAACAGACCAACCTCTCCCCTAAAGACTCACTGCCACTTCCTGTTCCCTGATCACTTCCTGTTTACAGACTTCATAGGGACCACAAAGTTTACAGACAGGTTGTGAGGTCTTGCTCATTCATTTTAGTGCCCAGGTTCTGTTTTCAGAAATCTCTTTGCACTGAACTTGATTGGATGGTAAATATCTTGTGTTCTGTTCTTCTGCCTATAATGTGTGTGAAATTGTAACAAGATCCCTAGCATGTGGACCCTATAACATTCCTGAGTCTGTAGTGTTGTCAAAATCAATAAATTGCATGTACAACCAGGGTATGATCCATCCATCCATCCATCTATCCATCCATCCATCCATCCATCCAAGTCAAGTCAAGTTTATTTCTATAGCGCTTTTCACAACAGACATTGTCTCAAAGCAGCTTTACAGAAATCAACAGTCAGGGTGAATGGTGTGTATTTATCCCTGATGAGCAGCCATGACGACTGTGGCAAGGAAAAACTCCCTTAGATGTTATGAGGAAGAAACCTTGAGAGGAACCAGACTCAAAAGGGGAACCCATCCTCATTTGGGTGACATCAAGGCCATCCATCCATCAATCCATCCATCTATCTATCTATCTTTGGGAATTTGCAGACCAATGTGGTTCATCCCCAAACTATTACCACAAAGTTAGAGGAACACTATTGTATAGGGTGTCTTTGGATGCTGTAGCATTACATTTCTCCTTTAATTAAACTAGGAGACCCAAATTTGTTCCAGCATGACAAAGCCATCTCCGTGAACACACACTTTACATAGGTTGGAAAAGATTTCTGATATAGAGTTGAACTGAAACGCTGACTACACCCCAGGCCTCCTCACCTCACCTACATCAGAACCTGATTTTACTAACCCTCCTGTGGCTGAATGATCACAAATGTTCACACGCACACTCCAAAATCTAGTCGAACATATTCCCAGAAGAGTGACAGCAAACGTATGAACCTTATGGTCAGGCGTCCATCTTGTCTGTCTATCTTGCAATCTATCTATCCTCGTGCCCAACGATTGCACTGCTGATGGCCCATAATCCTCTCCTGTCTTAAACCACAGGTCACATTAGGAATACAGCTACAGTTGAGGTGTCAATACATCACAGGAAAACAGGATTAAGGCTTTAAGGATTGAAGTTTATTTAAAATGGACTCCTAATGGCAGTTAAAATAGATAACAATAAGGAAAAACTTCAGGATGAGGGAAAAATAAAAGCTAGCTACCGTCTCAGGGACGTTCTCGAAGATTTCCCGTGCCTCCTCCTTACTGCACAGCTCTTCGATGCACTCGCGCTCCAAATTGCCCTTCTTGCTCTCTTCAAACATCGAATTTGCTCGCCGGTGCCGCGTGAGAAACTGAGACGCAACGTTCCGTTGGAGGACTTAGAGAACCAATAAGGAGAAAAAAAATTACAATTTTGATGATGCTGAGTTTGAAATAATGGGCAGGAAAAACAGTACATTGTTTATAAATAAAACAGAAAATTCAAACACACAAATGGTCAATAGTTCAGACCCACTTTTTTTTTAAAGAAAAGAAAGAACAATTACATGCCTTTGAGATTTATAAATCAAAACAGTGAGTCCAAATGTGTCTCCGTACACCTCCTAAATTCATTCCCAACATGCAAAGTCACGTATTCATTTTATCCACTGATCTATATACTGATATAAATGCTTTAGCACCAAACCTATTAAACTTATAAATATAAAGACATACAGGCAACCAGTCAAATAGACAGACAAGCATATATATTATATATATTATATATACATTACAGACCAAAAGTTTATATATATTATATATACAGTACAGACCTTCAAAGTAGGCATCAAGAGAATGCCAAGAGTGTGCAAAGCAGTAATCTAAGCAAAAGGTGGCTACTTTGAAGAACCTACAATATGACATATTTTCAGTTCACTTTTTTGTTATGTATATAATTCCATATATAATTCCACATGTGTTAATTCATAGTTTTGATGCCTTCAGTGTGAATCTACAATTTTCATAGTCATGAAAATAAAGAAAACTCTTTGAATGAGAAGGTGTGTCCAAACTTTTGGTCTGTACTGTATATATATACACACACACACACACACGTGAAAAAGTCCTGATTTCTTTTTTTTTTTTTTGCATGTTTGTAACACAAGTGAACACAACATGCAGTTTTTAAATGAAGTTTTTTATTATTGAGGGAAAACACAAAAATCCTGTGTGAAAAAGTGTTTAAACCTAATAACTGGT